>NC_068373.1:20843103-20855066 GCF_023724105.1 Carassius gibelio | reverse complement strand
ATTTTATTTTTTTCATTATTCTTCTTTATGCAAACATTTGGCAGATATACTGATCAATCAGATTATGGTGGTGGTGGTTGGAGGGGAAAGTGCAAAAGTTTGTCTAAGTTCAAAGAGGGGCATGACAAAAAAAAAATTGAGAGCTACTGCACTACACGTCTTTGAACCTGTCACATTGTGAGTTCGGAGACATTTTGCAGATTCAGCTTTCCTGATGTAGCGTTGTGGCTCTGAACAGGGTTGGATGATAGAGCTGCTATTCTGCATGCAAATGTATAATAACTGACTGTCATAAATTTTAGTTTGTGGGGGTGAATACACTATGCATCACTGGCTGCTGGTTGATGATAATTCACTATAAATTTATGGGCATTTATTTATTGTAAAGGAATGAATTTGGCACATACTTTTCTCTCCTCCTCATTTACACTCCTAAGACATCTGTGTCTTTTTACGACTGTATTTCACTCTGCTGCATTCTATAGTTCATTTTTCTTAGTGAGATGCATGGATTTGCGAGTTACTGGTGTGAATATTTAATGCTGGCTTGAAGGGGAGAGAGGTCCATAAACAACCGAATGCTGGATCCGCTCGAGCTGTAACTCTTCTGGCCCGAGCTGTAACCTCCCTCTCTAAACACCTTCATTCATTTTAAATTACATCTCATTCACTTCTCCAACTGCCTGTGATGCTTGAATGCTGCTCTTTATGATCTTTAGTCCTGAAGTATCTGTGTATCACCATGATGACCCTTATGTGGCACATATTTCCTACCTATGAAAATGATGGTTACAGTTTACAAGTATACACGCAGTGAATATGATCCATTACTTCATACATCACTTATTTCCGGTCTTTGAACACTCTGTCTTGGCTGACCAGTTCCAAGAGCACTGATACACAGTCCAACAGCACTGGGACTTTACACGGTCTGTTTGTCTATGTTTGCATATATTTTTTTAAAGTATTTATTTATTTATACACAGTTTCAAAAGTTTCTTGTTTACTGAGTTGTTGAAATTTAAATGTTACTTTTTAAACATGTTGGAACAAATGCGCCTGAAGAGTTCGAAAAGTGGACGTTCAGCACAAAGGTTATAATACAGAGGGTAAAACAAGTTTGCTAACATTAATGAATCTGTGTCTGTTATTAAAGACAGATATCTTTGAGTTCAACGCCCTTCTTCTTTCATTTTTCTTGTGCTTTAAAAGACCTATGACGTGTATTTACAGTTCTCCGCAAATGACCTCTATCATGCCGAACACTTTGGATGAATATTTCTCCTGGACACCGCTTCTCCTCTCATCATCAATAATAAATCAATATCAAATCATAATATACGTATCAGGTCTGAATAAAACATGAGTCTTAATCCCGAAAGGAAATGGAGCCAGTTTCCAAAGGTATATTGTGACACGAAAATGTATTAGTGAAATGAACTAGTAAATCAGGTTGGAGAAATCTCTGAGTAAAACATAAAATATGCAAACGCAGGAGTATATTATTAGATCTACGCTAATACATTCATTTGGAGTGTTGCTTGGTGTGTGATGGAATATTGAGATCTGAATCACTCCAAGGCTACAGAGATTTCTTCACACAAACTCTGTACTCTTGCTTCCATCCACAATCTCTTTACATTCTGTCACTCACGGATTGTGTGAATTGAGTCTTTCTCTTATAGACTGGAGGAAAGTGAGTTTAGTGAAACATAATGTAATAGGCTAGCTCAAGATTACATCTTGCAGTCCCTAGCTCTCCCTAAGTTATTTGTCTTCCACCTCTTTGTCTTTCTGTCTTTTTAAATATTTTTAAATCATTATGACAGCCTCAAGCATACAGTTGTCACTGAAGCATGTCAATGAGTGAAAAAAACCTCGTTTATCAGAGTCATTTATAGCAGGTTGACAGCTCAGTTTGATGATTTTACAGAGTGTGGTTGGTTTAGATATGTGTTTGTCTCAAGCGGTTTCTTGAACAGTGAGGCTGAATTGAATCAGGGCTGTTAAAGTTCTAACAGCAGTACTGTTTATCTCTATTCTGACAGTGAGGTGATCCATCTGGGAACCTGTGAAAGAGTCCAGAGACTCGAAGTCCACAGCTCTCACAAAATTACTATGGTTAAGTTGTAGCTGCATACCAGGCCTTGCGATCTGACTTGTATCAAATAGATATAAACACAGAGATCTGAAGGTCCTGTTCCAAAAAAATTAGTTCATATTCATGGCAATAGAACCCCAAGCCCCCAAAAAAATGCTTATAGCATGTGGATACAGTCACACCTGTTGAATAGAAAGTAGTGATGCAGCAAAAAAAAAAAAAAAAAAAAAAGTGTATATATATATATATATATATATATATATATATATATATATATATATATGAATATATACACACATACATATATAAACATGTAAATATATATAATGAAACTTTGAAATTAAAGTTTTGATGATTAAAATTTTTTAATTGGGTAAAAAAAAACTGAAAACTCCATTCTTACTTTTTTCTTGTTCCGGCCAAATATGTTTAGTTTAATTTTGGTGCATCCCTAATAGAGAGTTTTGTGTGTCTGTGGTTGCTTAATAAGTTAATAGAGTAATTTAAACTGTTTTCTACTCAGTTTCATATAGACTGTACTTGCAGTAAACTGTAATGCAATATTGTGCTGCAATATGAATACGGTTACCTGTTAATAAGGGCACGGAAATAAATATGTGCATTTTATTCTCGCTGTAGAAAACAGGCCTTGGATTTTCCCATGACACCCAATTTATTGTAACATTTGTCTTTTGATACATTTCTCTGTCATATTTGGTCTCATTTTGGTGCTGTATATATTATATTTATGGTAATTGAATCAGCTCAGAGATATTAGAAGTGCTATTTTAACAAGAGAGAAAAAGTGACAAAGATGGAGCTAAATGAAGTTTCAAACTCTCATTAGCATCAGTAGAGAGTCAATAAATACATTTATTAAAGATTTTTCCCTCTCCCTCACATTGTATCTCTCTCTTTCTCTCTTTTATATCAGGAGAAGTGTCTCTTTGATGCTTTAAGGGGGATTATGGCAATCAACCAGAGCTTTTGAAAGCCCTTTAGAAATAATTACCTCTCTCACACACTCGCTCTCTTTCTCTTTCCTATTTATTGATTTATTAGTGATGCTATAGAACAAGGGAACAAATATGAGTTCTGGAACACATTCAAAATGCTACAACTTTCTTTTACAATGTCTATTTATGACCATTAAAATCCTCATACTCATTACAGAATGAAGCATGCAGGAAGACCAGCACGCTCTCATAAGAAAACATCACTCTATTTTGATCTGTCACTCTGTTACTGTTATCAATTAATTTAGAACATTTAACTCTGGTGCCATTATCATCTAATTTCTGCATTTTCCCAAAGAGTTTGTTCATCCAAAAAATTTAATTCTGTCATCATTTAATCACCATCATAGTTTGATTCTATATTTACAAGGAACATGCAATGTTCATTAGGACTGAGCAGGGCCTTGATAATCTATTATTGAAGCATACAGGTATTTGTTTAAAGTTCCCTGAGCATTCATCCATTAATAGATAAATAGCTCAGTAATGTAAACTTGGGTGTGATGTTGCAGTTACATTAATAGACATCTAATGACACCCCCTTAACACCACTGTACTTTGCCAAGATCCTCAGAATACACAAAGTACTGGTATTATTTCACTGAGAGAATTCAGGTTTTCATATACTTCATGTGGCATGTCATTAGATATTTAGAGCATTTTTATATAAAACAGAGTACACTCCGTATGAACACCTCACATATAAAATATATTAAATATAGTACGGTTTGCAAACTCAGTGTTTAGTCAGTGCAATATTGTGATTAGAGACTGAAAATAACATAATTTTAATTTTAGCTTTGACAGGGAAGTCACTGATTTTTTAATAGGAATATTTGAACTGACTTTAGTCTACTTTCTACTAATATATTATGAGCAATAAAAACATATTCAGTAATTGCAGAACCAAAATAGGAAAGAAGTGCCAACTGAACATTTAAAAAGATGTCAGAGATTCTCACTGAACAGAGTTTACAGATCACACCATTCCCACAGCACAAACATAACCACATGCTGTTTTAGCAAGAATAGCAGCATATTTCTTTATTTGTGAGTTGCTCAAAGTGTTTATGAAGACACTGCTTTGAAAGAAGATGGATATAAAGTGGCTTTAAAGGCACAGTAAGTACAAAAATATAAACTGTGTCATTTACTCATCCTCATGCTGTTTCAAACTTGAACACAAAACAAGAAATTTTAAAAGGGTCATATGATGCGATTAACATTTTTCCTTTCTCTTAGATAGTAAAGAATATCTGTAAAGTTGTAAAGACTAAAGTCTCAAATCCAAAGAGATATTTTTTTATAAAAGTTAAGAGTAATCCATGCCCTCCTAACAGCTCGTTCTAACATGACCCCACATGTCTACTTTGGGATGTGGGACAATTAGCATTTTATGTTAAGGTACCTCTGGGAAGAAATGAGATCAAATCAATAATTAATAGGGAAGTAAAAGAATATGGCAACAAAGATGGGAAAATAGCAGCACAGGTAGGTGGTATTATAATATCATAAAATCAGTAGGAAGAATATATAAATTTTATGGAGGACACAAAAAGGAAGAAGTAATGATTTCTAGATTAAGGATGGGTCACACAGGACTAAATTCAACATTTGCATTAATAGGGAAGCATGGAAATGGTACAGTATGTGTGATGAATGTGATGTTTTTGAAACAGTAAAGCATGTGCTTTTTAAATGCAATATGAAGATCAGCGTAACAGTCTTTTTAGAAATATAAAGAACAGGCCTGTGAGTGTTGTGGTCCTTCTGGGAAAGGGTTTGAGTCAGATGTTTAAGGTGGTTTTAACATTGTTATAGCTTACAGGACTAAACCACAGGATTTAGTGTATGAGGATAAGGATCATGATTCTTCTGTCCATCTCGGAGGCTGAGGATCCCAGTGTGGAAGCTGGAGGAGCTGAAGCTTGGGCTCTGAAGCTCTGGGGTGGGTGGGGCATTACAAATAGGGCCTACAGCTTTTTTATTTTATTTTATTTTATTTTATTTTATCAATACAGATTTATCACCCATGTGCGCAAGATATACAGTAGCTGGCGGTAATACTCCTAAGGAGTGAACAGCCATTGAACAGAAAGAATTACTCTAATTTTCATCTCACCAGGATGCGGCTGCAACGGACCATGTCTAAAGATCATTGCCACATTTCACCGATAAACTCAAACTCAAAATAGAGATAACTGTCATTAACCAATACAAAGTAACTAATTTGTGTGCACTCCAAATCAGTAACAATGTATATAAAGACGAGTTGTAGACGTAAACAAATGCAAACCTAACATTAAAGAATGAATGAATAATTTTTGTTTTGGGTGGTTATTATTAACTGAAACCAAATGAATATAACTGACAAAACAGGGAAATTTAAATAAAGATCAATCTTACATAACATTTCCATCACATACTTGAGGTATTCGGCCAATCAGAACGCACTGGATAGCTGGCTAATCACATACTATTTTAAATATTAGCCTTGCTTTTCAGGCGATGAGCGTTGTAAAAATGTACGCGTTTCTGAAAAGCGAGGTGGAGAAACGATAATGTACAGTGTGTGGGAAAAAGTTTTTTAACCTTAAACCACATGAACACATATCATTACACCAAATACACAAAATAATGATATTTTTTAGCAAAATCATATGACCCTTTTAAAGAATGTTGGTATCCAAACAGTTGCTGGTAGCCATTATTTATAATGTCTTAGTATTGGGATTGCAACTTTGTGAAAAACCTGATGATCATAATATCCAGCAAGACACTTCATGCTTTCAAGATGAAGAAGAGTTCAAATGAGATTTTAAATCCCAGTTTTTTTCTACGTAGTCAAATTTATTGAAATAGGTTATACTACAGAAAAGAAGAATATCACACATTAAAATCAGACATAAAAACAAAACCAAGTTAGAAGGAAAGAGGGAGAGAAGCTGTTTAAAAATAGAACTCTGATAGGACCATGGGGACCAACACATGTTCATGAATATTAATGAACTTCACACGTTCCAACATTCAAAACAGACAAGAATATCACTCTATCTTCTTTTCCCTTTATCTTTTCCCTATTCCGCACTGATGAATTAATTACAGATTTAATTATTGGGCAAGTATCTGTGCTTTATAGGCTGTTAATTAATCTTCATAGTACCTAACGTGTCTTTCTTTTAACTCTGTCATCTCACAGAGAAAAGAAAGAGAAAATAATTGTCATACTGTTTTCAAGGTTTCACGTGTTCTGAACTGAGGTAAATATACTCCACAAAGTAATCGCGCCCCTCCCGTTGCTTATTTAAGTTTTTCAGTTACACACGCTGAGGTGAGAATTAGAGGTTATGGAGTAAATGAATTAATAATGAGCTGCCCCTCCCCTTTCGCCTCCCCACTGCTTACATTCCTCTGGGATTCCTCCCTCATTAATAATTCATCCCCTGTCAACTCCAATATTCCTGCTTTCAATGATGCAACAGTTCACACTGGGATTACGCTCGTGGGTCTGTGTGTGTGTGTCTAACATGGATGGTCCCATCACTGTCTACTTATATACACTCCTATACACTGATGTGTGCGCGCATGTAGATGTGCGTTTTACTGGCCGTCCACTCCATCTGAGATGGTGCCATGAAGGTCATTATCTAGGTCATAATGACTATTTGGAAGGTTATGAATCTTTTTTATTTTCTCTCTTTCTCTCTCTCTCTCTTTCTTTTCTTTTCATTTTCTGTGTTGTAAACAAACACCTGCTGTTGCACGCTTGGCCAGTCTGAGATGAAGTGCCACGCCGGAGGATAAAAACTTAAAGAGTGGCACATCAGAGCCTGTTTTCTTCTGTGATTGAAATGGACACACACACACAAACACACACTTTAAGGCTGTGTCTGTTTTGGTGCACTGAAGCTACACAAAAATGACTAATTTAAATAAGCCGGAGCAAACTGTGTTAAAAGCTAAATGAGGACCTGTCTCCTCTGGTTCCAGTGACACATAAACAATCGTGCAGTCAGTGTGCTTCTGCAGCTGCTGTGGTTGAATTTGGCATTTACAACATATTCCACTCATTCTGTTTATGTACGCATTGAAGACAAATGCCATTAAACTCTCGTTCTCTCTGCATATGATTGACCCGTGTCTCCTCTATGAAAGGGCACCCGGTGTTTGAATGGCCGTGTTAATAGATGCAGTGGTGGTGGATCTGATTATCTCCTCTCCAGTTCTCAAAGGAAGAGCCTGAGAGTGCCATCTGTAGATAGCAGCACAGTTCCTCGTATAGAACGTAACCTTGCATTTAGGCCAGCCTTGTGTTTTCTTGTACCTTTAGAACTTACTTGCCTTGAGGCAATCTTTCTGGCTTTTGGTATTGTTCAGTTGCAGACAGTCGTCTTGCTTCCTTGCTACAAAAAGGGGGTGTTAAAACCGTTTTCACTCAAAAATTACTTGTAAATTCCACATACAATTACAAAGAAAAAGCAACTAACACTTTGGATAAAATGTGCAATTTTGAAGTAGTCTTGTAAAATATACTGCAGTAATCTTTGTTTTATTTACAGCTCTAAAAAGCCTGGAGCTATCAAACTGCAGAATGGCAATAAAATAAACACCATTAATTACAATTGCAAAGACTGTATAATTATTAGCACAAACACGACATATTATATATACACTTTCTTTTATTTCTTCTTCTTGCAAGTGTCTATGAATAACATGTAAATGAAAAAGTCATTAGTCTAAACAGTTGTTTTCTGACATGACAGACTGCGGCAGATGCTGTGTTTGGCATGATGATTTACATGACAAAAGGTTTGAAGCACTTGGGTTTTTAATGTCATTTTTATCACTTACTGGGCTTACTGAGTTCACGCTGATAATTTATGTCAGAGGTTTTATGAGTAATTATGTTTCCCTGAGGGTTTGCCTCTAATTTTCCACCCTCTGCTCTATTGATTCTCAATTTAAAAACAACTATAGCCTGAAAACAAGATCATGCCAGAACATTTAACCATTCTCATCAGTCTGATCATGAAGAGCAGTTATGAGATTCTCTTCAGTTTAACCTTTTTTCATGCGGCAGAAAGCATGACATACTATTTCACCAAAAAATGAAAATTTGAATATTTCTCTCCTGATTCAGACAAGACAACATTATTAATGGATAAATAAATATTATTGATAGAGGATTCATTTTTAAAACATGAAGAAATGGTTCAAAACATCTCAATGATAAATTTGCTTTTTACTTCATGAGTTGTGTGGATTACTCATAGTTTATAGTGATGATTATGTCAGCTGTTTGGTCTTTCATTCTGACGGCACCCATTCACTGCAGAGGATCCATTGGTGAGCAAGTGATATAATGCTAAATTTCTCCAAATGTGTTCTGATGAAGATGTCCCGAGGATGTTTTCAGCAAATTTCGGGAGAAATAAATGAACCTTTGATAGTTCATTTTATTTGATGGAAATAACTTTCAAATATTTTCAAAATTGTAAAATATTTCAAGTATTAATTTATACATCCTTCATCCTTGAACCAGAATATGTAACTTAAAGATTAAGTTTACTTGTATTTGCATCACTTTGTGCAAATGCAGTTGTAATATTAAGTTTGTGCTGCTAATATATCTAAATAATCTAATTTAAGATGCATTTGGCTAGTTAATTAACCCACTAGCAAAACATATATTCTTCTTACCCTCAGTATCACTTATAAAATCAAAAACCCTTTAACCACCATTTTTGTCAGTAATTTCTCTGCACAATATTAACACTGAATGTCCTTCACTCACGAGATCTGGCCTTGACCAATCAGATGCCAGCTCAATCAGTGAGATCCAGCATGCACCTCACATGCAGGTCTTCATTCTTTCTGACAGCACTGGAGCAGCTCAGGGCCTCAGCAGTCATTATGTCTTAAACTCACAGGGGTGTACACACACACCTCCTGACCCACAACTGGTTTATGAAGCTTTTTAGCAATCTAGCAAGCCCGATCCAGAACTAGCAGCGAAGATCTGCCCTTCATTCACACCTAACAGATTAGATTGTCACATTCTTCCTCTCACTACAGGATGAATGAATGGAATGGACATCCCTAATGGACAATCCGTGTTTTCTCTCTCATCCAGGCTTTCATCGCCTCGCACCACTGTCCATAGAGGACACCCAGGACACCCACTGCCCCAGAGAGAGCACCAAAAAGTGGAGAAAGGGTTACTCCCACCTCTCCTTTCTCTGTTTTTTTTTCTGCTTAAATGCTTTGAATATGGCACTTAACATATAGTGCACTGTAATTGCTCGAAAATCTCATTGGTCTTTCTACCCCATATGAAATATGGTGGAGATGAGCACAATGGTTCTGGAAGTGCTTGGACTGATTAATATTTTATGATTTTTTCTCCCTTGATTTGTGAATAAGTGAACAGAAGAGCTTCAGCAATGAGAGAAAAGCTCAGCCCGGGAGAGACCCAGTCTGCCATCTAACATATTCAAGGTCATTAGTTACACAGGGGCCTAAAGCCATTTAAACTGGTCAACATGTGTAGATCTGATTACTCTAATTAGATTGCACACTATCGATCAAAAGTTTTCTTTGTTTTTCAATTGTCTTATGTTTTTGAAGAGGTGAGCTCACCAAGGTGCACTTACTTGATTATAAACGCTGTAATATTGTGAAATTATAGTTAAAAATCATTGATTTCTAATGTAATTTATTTCTATAATGGAAAAGCTGAATTTTCAGCGGCCATGACTCCAATCTTCAATGTGTCACATGATCCTTCAGAAATCATTCTAATATGCTTTTTTAATAATTTTGATAAAAAAGGCTGATTTGATCATTTTGATATATATATATATATATATATATATATATATATATATATATATATATATATATATATATATATATATATATATATATATACATACATAATATACATACATATAGTCATTTCAGAGGCAAAAGTATTTCATTTTAATTTTGACAGATTCAATTTGTTCTCATTTGGAGTAACATACACCGATTAATCATGCACAATAAGATCTGGAACATACATTAAGAAAATAAATAGGGCCACTTCTGATTTCAGTTGACTTGAATGTTAATAATATCCTTGAATTCTTATGTTGTTGTAATTCATCTCCTTCATCCTGCAACATTATGGAACCATTTTTCAGGATGGTAATCACAGTGCCAAGCACAGTTATAGAAAGCTTAAATTATTGTTGAGAAATAAAAGCTTTTTATAATGCCCTGCAGTCATTGTGAGACTGTGCACTTTGATGTAGTTTACTTTCAGAGACTTATTAATATTTCTGAGCTTTTAATTTCACAGGCACAGATGTTTATGTCAGTTCAAGACTTATACTTCATTTAGGATAAATCTCTCTGTTCTGGCATCAGTTAGTTTAGACTGTAGTTATTACATTGCAGCCTAACAAAAAACCCTCTGATAATAATCATTGAATTAAAGATGTTGATTAATGCCAAGTTGAATGCACATCTTTTAGATTGTGTATCTGTTTGTATTTATGCTGAGATTACTGCTTCGTTCTCCTCAACAGAACTGACATCCAAGAGAAAAGTACCTCTGGCTATCCATAAATGTATAAAAGCAATACTATTCAAGAATTCAAGAGCACTAATTATGGAAATTAGATATGTTCCATAGTGTTATTTTTTTTCCACAGTGCAGAGTCATGCGACTCATGCTCATAGTGTAGGAACTGAAGATAAATCTTTTTGCATTGTTACAGAAGCATTCAGGGCTGAAATATGTCATTAATGTATTTAAAATGAACAAACATGAGATGATTTTATTGATTTTTTTTTTACAGATTGTTGTTAAGATGGTGTGAGTGCCATGCACAATCGTTCTGTTGTAAACTTTATCACCAAGCTCTATTTTCCTCAGAGTTTTTGGTAGTTTAGCAGTCTCTCCCTCTCAATCTCTCTCTCTGTGTGTGTGTGTGTTAGAAAGAAATTATGCTGATACTTGTCCCCATTCAAGAGTGGAATGGGTCTTCATGGGCCACTGTTCCAGTTTAGCCATGACATTATGATTGAAGGTGAGTTCTTTTGTGAATATATATAAAAATAATGTGCTGCATTTCAAAGACTGTTACTTGGTCAGGAGAAACCCATTTCACATTAGTCTCTCCCTCTTGTACATAACTAGTATTATATAACCAGAGATTTGACTGAACATTATAAAGTCTAGACTAATTCACATTGCGGCTTTCTCTGAGCCAAGAACCGCCCACTTGGAAAAAGTGTAAGCCTGTAAACGAACCATATGTTAAGTGTTGTTTATTATAGGGGTTTTCAAATGTTGCTGTCTGGAATTTGTGTACCTTTTTAAACTCAATTCCTTATTTATTTTTAATAATTATTTATTTATTTATTTAAAAACATGAAAATATACACTACCACTCAAAAATCTGTGGTCAGTAAAAGTTTTTTTATATATATATAAATAAATCTTTAAAATATAAATAAAATCTTTTACTCAAAGATGCATTCAATTGATAAAAAGTAACAGTTAATACATTATAAGTAACAAATGATTTCTGTTTGAAAAAAAGAACAAAAATTCTATATATATATATATATATATATATATATATATATATATATAGAGAGAGAGAGAGAGAGAGAGAGAGAGAGAGAGAGAGACAGAGAGACAGAGAGAGAGAGAGAGAGAGAGAGAGAGAGAGAGATATAGCGTTTACATTCTATGAAGGGTTCCCCCATAAGGGGATCAAAATATTTGGATTTATATATATATATATATATATATATATATATATATATATATATATATATATATATATATATAT
>NC_068373.1:20838103-20840603 GCF_023724105.1 Carassius gibelio | reverse complement strand
TTGTGAAATCCTATTTTCACTTCATGCTGCAAAGTGTGAATCAAAGGGAAATCAAACTTACAGACATCTCTCACATCATATACATATACTTGCGCACTTTCTCTCTCACACACACATTGTGACTCACCTCCGCTGAAACAGAGACACTGTAGAAAGGTAACATTCATCATCAGTCTACCCAAAGGAGGTCAAGTGGCACTGATGAAGCTTTGAAGACACACACACTTACACAATGTGTCTGCAACACTAGATATGACTGATTATAATGTTTACTTGAGTTTGTACGGATATGTACTTGTCTTTGCTTATAAATGTATTATCCAAAGTCAACCCACAAAAAAAAAAAAAAAAAAAAAAAAGAATCAGAGGAATGATATTCTGATATCTGATAACTCAGTTATACAAGGATAATACAAATATTATAGATAGTTCAGCAGGGTGTTTTTGCACGATGAGTCAGGACTCACACATATGATACATCATATGTCATCACATCAGCCCCATAAGGATTCTGGATTCCCAGGACCTAAATTTAGAAGAATCAGTCAGTAATTTCAAGCATCGTGTTCTTATGCTGAGGGTGTGTTTCAGATTGAGGTTTGGCTCTCTCAGTGCAGCACATGGGATGATGTATCACAGGACGTCTTTCTTGTTTGAGTGGCAAGAGTGTGTAACCAAGAATCCTTGTTGTATAGCTTACTCTTGGACTCCGTAAAAAAAGGAATATGCTGTTGTAATTCAATGAAATATTTCTAGACCAACAGAATCACGCTCTATGCTCAAGCTCAGGCACTAAACAAGTGGTTCTCAACTTTTTGCTCAAAATGTTATTCAAAGGGCCACCGTTGGCTGTGATATTATTGGTACTTCTGCTGTTATTATATATGTATAGATTTATAACAGAAACTAGCATTTTCAATGTATTAAATAACATTTAATCATATTCAATTTGATGAAATTCAGTATTACATTTTCCAGCTGTTCATGATTACAATATAAAATTGTTTTAAATGATATTTATCTCACAATTAAACATTTCTCAGCTATTACATTATTTAGAAGATTTCCATTCATTATAGACATTTCCATTAATTTGTCTAGAAAATAACACTAAAATGTCCATGCAAACCCTGTTTGTTAAAAATGCGATTAACAAATTAAAATAAGAAAAAGTACTTATTTTATGTACAGTATGAATATAATTTGATACAAAAATATGAGGATGGCATGATACTGAAGACTCCAGAAATTTATTAAAACAACATTCCCCATGAAAAAAAAGAGAGAAAGAACAGGTTATAGCAAATATGGAAAATCAGCTTAAAAATTATAATTAAATTTGAATGAATATGAAATTTGAAATCTGCAACAGTGTGATAAAAGAAAACATATATATATATATATATATATATATGTGTGTGTGTATATATATATATATATATATATATATATATATATATATATGTGTGTGTGTGTGTGTATATATATATATATATATATATATATATATATATATATATATATATATATATATATATATTTTTTTTTTTTTTTTTTTTTTTTTTTTTTTGAATTTCTATATTAAGTTTTGATGAAAATTTAAATTATAGTATGAATGACTTATGTTGAGTCATCCAATGGCTGTGTTATTCATCATATCTGTGTAATTGTGTGTGTGACTTCAGCTGGTCATGAGAGCTAAGTAATATGGGAGAAAAAGATAGAGAGAGAGAGAAAAGGATACAGGCTTCACACACACAGAGAGAAAGAGAGACAAATAGGGACATGGTGTGAGAGTGAAAACAAAGGGCTAAAGATCCTGAGTGGAATCTATTAGTGTAAAAGCTCTGAGGATGACAGACAAATGGCCTAGTTAGTCGATACTGGCAGCAGCAGTGTCTCCTGTCTGTTTTTATTTCTTTTCAAACTGAGACCACGACCAGAAGGGTGACTCATTTGTTTTATTGAATATCTCTCTGTCTTTCTCTCTCTCACCATATCTATCTCAGAGGGGAATGAAAAACAAACCAGACAATAGTAGCAGAGCAGAGGGGGCTCTAAAGACAAACAAATGAAAGTAAAATTAGTAAAAAGACACATATATGAGCATAGAGCAACACACACACATGTAATTCTGTTATTGAGGAAAGTGCTTCGCAAATATTCTCATTACAGATGGACTAAAACCATTATGACATTCAACACATCCATGATGATTTAAAATCTCTTTTTCGTTACACACATACAGAGGCCACGGTGCAGTGGGGAATTATGCACATAAACACACCTCATTTGCATACATAAATGCAGCTTTTTATCCATTTCACTGCGTCTCAATTGAACTGCAATTCAAAACAATTTCATGCATGAGAAGAATTGTGCAGTGACCACACGAGCCAGACAAGCTTACACACAAACCTCAAGCACTCATTCGGGCCAACTTAAATAACGTGAAAAACACTGTCCCAACCTTCCCACGGAAATGTGTCTAACCTGGGTC
>NC_068373.1:20551529-20837603 GCF_023724105.1 Carassius gibelio | reverse complement strand
GACGGCAGTCACATGACTGGGCACACACTAAACAGCACTCGCAAGGAGAGAAACTCACGCAGCAGTCTGAACACTGACGATCACACTTGGCCTGCAAAGTCAGAGAGCTGTTACACAATTCTAAAATTACTCAAAAGAGAGAACTGAATACAGCGGGAAGTGAGATTTAAATTGCGTTAGAGAACAAGGAACCTGTGATAAATCAAGCTACATCCGAGAAAACAAGAACTTACTATAATGGGTCTTACTGGGCTTAATGTTTAGCAACAGCCACAAATACTGACTCAGATTGTTCAGCAATTGGCTCACAGAAATGTTTTGCAAAGCTTCCTCTGAAAGAGGAAGTGATGCTGAAGTACCTTGAGACAGTGATGACACCACAGCACAGTCGCAAGGAAAATCATATAGAGCCCCACAGAGATGATGATGACTGCAGGCAGCGGGAGGGAAAGAGCCCACACAGGAACAGCCTGACCCCAGATGGATCCCACTAGATTTCATTACACAGAAGTAGATATTATGGAAAAATAAGCTTGATTTTGTATCTTGAATTAGTGTTTGATTGTTATTACTTTTTTTTTCAGAAAATAAACATTTTACTAATTGATTTTACTGTATGTTTAGAGAAAGCTTAGATTTAAGTGTAAAAAATTCTGACAAAACTCTTTATGTGTGTGTGTGTGTGTGTGTGTGTGTGTAACGTTATGTTAGTGTGGATTTAATATATGTGGCCTTTCATTACGAGCAGTAGTAGTAGTAACTTTAGTAGTAGTATCAGTATTGCACAGAATGAAATAGAAAACATATAAAATCAATTAGTAAGGAAAAACGCTAACATTAGTAGTTTGTTTTGGGAACACACAGCTGTTGCAACGTTTGAAACATTTACAGAGACCGATGATACATACCATTATATCGTTCCTGCTTTCCCAGTCTAGCTTACTAGGGTGTTCAGTTATCAGGAGATTTATTTAATTTTATTAAACCTAATAATTAATTTGGTTAGAAACATCGTTCTACCACGAAGCTGTATATATTGTATTTTATAATATATATAATATATATATATATATATATATATATATATATTGCATTAACATGAAGCAATTGAATCAACATGTAATAAAAAAATTAGCTAGAAACCATTATGACTTAAATTACCATATATAAACCATATATAGACCATATATAAATGACAATATATAGGCATTTATACATGCCTATATTCATACAATCCTTCTGTATTTTGGTAGCCTATATTTAATATGTTTGTGCTGACAGAAATGTATGCAATGTTAGGTTTAGTTACAATGCCCTCTAGTGTTATATTTTTGGATTGGTATGTTTGGGGAAATGACAGAGAAAAAGCCTTACAAAGTAGGCTACTTTTTTGGAGATTATTTGGAGAGTTCTTGTAGATTATTTGTAATATTTTATTTATTTTATTCAGTCATTTCTTATTTTATTAACTTTTTATTAAATTAAATATTTCATTTAATGAATACAATTCAATAAACATTTGATTTATGAATTAATATATTGAATTATCAATCAATCAACTTTTATTCAAGACACATAGGTCCATAGAGACAACAAAACACACACACACACAAAAATGATGTATATATACAGTACAGACCAAAAGTTTGGACACACCTTCTCATTCAAAGAGTTTTCTTTATTTTCATGACTATGAAAATTGTAGATTCACACTGAAGGCATCAAAACTATGAATTAACACGTGGAATTATATACATAACAAAAAAGTGTGAAACAACTGAAAATATGTCATATTGTAGGTTCTTCAAAGTAGCCACCTTTTACTTTGATGACTGCTTTGCACACGTTCTCTTGATGAGCTTCAAGAGGTAGTCACCTGAAATGGTCTTCACTTCACAGGTGTGCCCTGTCAGGTTTAATAAGTGTGATTTCTAGCCTTATAAATGGGGTTGGGACCACCAGTTGTGTTGTGCTTTGAAAGTGAAGATTGGTGAGAGTACCAGAACTGCAGTATCCTGATTAGGTAAGAGGGGACACCACGCTCATGTAGTTTACCAAACAGTTTCCCATGAGTGATACGATCAAAAGCATTTGACGCATCCAGGAAACACATAAAAACTGATCTATTCCTATGGACAATTTCTTTAAGTGCATAAATACACAGATCAGTTCCACGCTTGTTGTTAAAACCAAACTGATTATCTGTTGACACTGTATATCTGCAAGCCTATCCATAAGTATCCCCTCTAGTACCTTGGATAGTACACTTGCAAGTGCAAAAGGATATAGTTATAGATAGATATCGATACTCGTTAATTTACTAGTCTTAGTTTAAACTACAGGTACTAACAAGACAGATAAAATGGATCCAGGAAGTATGCCGTGCTTCATTAACCAAGAAAAGCATAGCACAAGTAAAACTGAAATACTTTGACTAGCATATTTCAGATGGTCTGCTGTTATTCTATCCCACCGACAGGCTTTGTTTATTTTAAGTTTGTCAATAGCATAACATACTTCCTCCAGCCTGCACTACACCATCACTGTAAGGTATCTCACTTATTTTAGACGTCACTCCTCACACAGTTAAAAATGTTCTCATAGTGTCTCCTCCATCGCTCTGCAATGTTTTCATGTTCAGTAATACCATCAATACAAGAAGGCAGTGGCATCTTGCTGTTGTTAACCACTTTCACCTCCTTCCAGAACTCATAAACATTATTAGTTTGTAGCTTTCTTGCCATGGAGTTTGGCCTCCGTCTGCTCATTTCTTTCATAAAACGCACAGCATATTTGAACCTTGCATTAGACCCTACCTTGTGCTCACAGACTGGGCCATGCCTAGGTTTGCCTGCTAAGGACCATCTTCTAAATGCATCTGTTGCCTCCATATGAACATCATGGACATATTCATTCCACCCTGGTCTTACAATATTTTGTTTACCCACTTTACTTCTTAGTGGTTCACCTCCATCAACTAAACAGTTCACAATTCTATCATACATTGCACATAGGTCATTATCGTGACTTACATTCTTACATCTGCTATCCACACACATAACTGCATCAACAGGTAACTCAAAATTTCTCAAGTTCACATCAGTCGGTAACTTTGCAGGTCATCTTCTGTGAGCCTTGCCTAGTCCAGTATCTCACCTGGTTTATGGCTGTCACTACAAACAAGCTCAGGTAGACCCTTTACATTTATGAACATGAATATGGTCCCCTTCTCCATGGAAATCATGGAGTTAAGTTTATCCAGATCTTGAATAGCTAAAATAGCTTGAATAGCTAAAAAAGTGTCTTGCAAACACACCACATCAGCATTCTCAAAAGGTTTGCCAATAATAGTGCATCCAGCATCCTGTCCAAGCTGCAGACCGCGGGAGTTATAAGACACAACTCTCATAGCAGTTTATCATTGTTTAACATGCATGGGACGCCCTTGACTCAGACGCACCCATCTCTACATCAAGTGGTGCTTTAATACCTGCCCCTACCGCAGCCCTCTACCGGAGCCCTAGGCTTGCGATTCTCATAGAAGCAACCTTACATAGGTCCCTTCTAGCCACATCTGCGGTGCATACATCTCTGCTACTTCCTTGCATTCAGCTGTAACTTTGAAGGAGCTGTAGCGAGTATACTCCGAGCCAATCTTCTGACAAGTCACATCTCTGGAAAGTTGTCCTTTTAAATATCTAACCAGAGTCTAGGTCGGGAGAAAGCTTTGCCACGAACACACTCATCTGCTTAGTTGTCACTGAATGTATGTTCTACACTGAACCAGTTCCAACTATTCCATAGGTCTTCTTCTCTCTGGGAGGATTCGTACTATTCTTGATCTGTACTGCAGCAGTAGATAGTTTTCCATAGCATTGCTTGTGCTTGCAATGCTTTAATATACGGCTCCATGCAGGTGACATCGCTACCTCATTCCCCAGCTGTCTCCTCAATGACGGGCAAGGTAGAGAGTCTGGGTGCAGGCTCCCTGTGACTTGGTCCATGGAGCTGTGCCTCTTCACTGGCCATGGTTGTGGCTGCATTCCCCTTGCTGGCACTGGGATGATCAATCACACTTGGTCGTTTAATAATGTCTGTAGTTATTCCACAAAGGTTCTCACATTCAGTCGACTGCTTACTCATAGTATTTTTCATGGATGCCAACTCTTATTAACCAGGCAAGAGACATCGAGACTATTAAAAGTGATAGGACACAAAGTGAGGAACATTCTCACCCTCCTCATTCAGTAGTTTAAGACTACTCTTAACATTGTTCACATCTTTCAGTTGCCGTTTGTGAGCCACACAATGCTGCCCTGTGCCAGGACACAGTTCAAACAGGACCTTCTTGGAGTGTTCAATCCACTCTGATCCAAAGTGATTTACAGCCATCAGGATAATGTCATCCTGAGGCACAGTCTTCAGTTAGACAGAAAGGAAGCTTAACAGTTCATAGTCTTGCCATCCATAGTGGTGTTAATCTCAGGTTTAATCCTTTGTTTGATAACATGCCGTGCCTCTCTGTCATCGGCGGCCATCTTGAAAAAGGAATTAATTTATTAAACTCTAAATTTCTAATACAAGAGCAAATTGCTTCTATAATGTACACTTAAAAATTCTGCAGTCCATTCTCTGCCCCTATGCATGTCAGGTTATTGAGAGACAAATGTCAGAAGACAGTCATGCAAGAATGAGGCATAAGGAATGACACCGGCCCAACCAGAAACTTTGTAGGAAGTGTTAGTCTCGAAAGATTTCACTTAGATTATTCTGTCATGTAACCTCTTAACCCATATGAAAAATGAACATGTGACTGTTGTTGTCTTGATGCTTGATTGGGATCAGGGGCCTGTGCTATGAAGCTGGATTAACTGGCTAGCCAGGTAAGTTTCTGTTTAGTTTGCACCAATACTGGGTTTAAGGTAGGCCTGGGCGAAAAATCGATTAAATGAATTAATTTGAATTTTTTGTTACAGGCGATTTAAAAAATAAGTAAATCGAGTTTTTGTGTAATGGCGCATTTTTGGCTCCCCGGAGCTTCCGTAGCGTTAGTTTCACATGGCAGTATGGTAAGCGACAACAACAACATCATAGCACACACGAAACAGCAAGCGACAACATGGTTACCAGTGAGAGTTGGAAGTTTGTTCCCAAGAAAGGAATAAAATCATCTGTTGTCTGGAACTAGAATGGGTTTGCTGCGACAGACGTGGAGCAAGAGACCCCACGCGGCTTAAAGCCCATCGCAGTCAAAAGCAGCAGCACCAGCACCAGCCGAATGTGAAAATGGGGGTTACATTTGTCTTGCTTTTGATTAGGGCTGCTCCGATCACGATCGGCCGATCGTTATGCACATCTTGTCAGTAAAGCCGGTTTTCTAATCGGCGGTAAATTCCCTCAGGTGCGTGATTTCACATAGAGCAGCTGTTACTACAAGGAGCCATAACTGAGAAGATGCGCAAATCCACTTCATTTTCAGCGTTTATTTGCGCATCTTCTCAGTTAACAAACGGCTCTGTGTAGTAACAGCTGCTCGATGTGAAATCAGGCACCTGAGGGAATTTACCGCTGATTAGAAAACCGGCTTTACTGACGAGATGCGCATTAACGATCAGCCTATCGTGATCGGAGCAGCCCTACTTTTGATTAAATAAAAGCAAAATTTGTAGGGGGGGAAATCGGAAAAAAATCGGAAATCGAATTAAAACCGCCCAGCCCTAGTTTAAGGTACCATGTAAGTGGCTTGGCTTTTAGCTGCGCTCATTGCCATAGTAACTTACACTCCACGCTAACCTGTTCCGGGGCATCAAAACCATCAGAGAAAAGGGACATATAAAGTCACTCCCCCATTTTCATTGGGTCCAAATGAATGGTCATTAATAAAAAAAAATAAAAAATAAAACAATAATAATAATAATAATTCTGGCTTTAATGAAAATGACTTAAGTTATTTGGTTGCACTTTATTTTACAGTACGTGTACTAACATGTACTTATAGTGTACTTACAGTGTATTTATCTAAAAAAGTTCTGGTAACACAAGGTAACTACATGGGGTAGGGTTAGGTTTAGGGGTAGGTTCAGGGTTAGTACCTAGTTATCAAATAGTTATTGTAATTACTATAATAAGTACATAGTATGTACATGAGGAACAGGACTGTAAAATAAAGTGCTACCAGTTATTTTCTATGATTTATATAGTTATTATATGATTCGTATTATTATTAATCCATTACACACAAGCAATTTTAGTTAAACAGTCATTATAAATAATTTATTTTAAATGGATATCAATGTATACAGATCATGTAATATAAATAAGCTGCAGTATCAATAGATAACTCTATTTTAATGCATGTGAACTTACATGCTCGAGTCTCTATCGCTAAATATTTTCAAATGTATAAACTTAACAAGTTTCACTTGTGACTGCACTGATACAGCAAGATAATTTATTTTATTTTTCCTCTTTCATGTTTCATATTACATTTAAATTGGTCATATTCTTTAATCTCTAAACATTTGGCAAAACCTTTTATCTTTAGTTTTGAATCTCGCTAGGTCTCTTGTGAGAAGTAAATCAAACATGCTTTGTGTTGCAAGGCCCGTGATTGGCTGTTCGCCAGTGATGTCACACATTCATGTGCACGCGCTTCACAAACTCAGGATCAAAGCTCAAAAAGAGTTTGATACCCCAGCACCACCTCACGACACTACTGTGCAGACTCTTGCTCCAAACCGTCTCTCTTTCACACACACAGCATGCACACACACTCACACACACACACAACAAGCAAAACTCTTTAATTGAACGGTCAATAGCAAATACTTAAACTAAAAACAAATACGTACAGTAGCTAATTCAGAAGCGCCAGATTGTCGTAGCAAAGTCAGAATGACCTCCTCTCCTAGGTTCACAAAACAGTCATCCATAAAATGCGTTGCTGTTCTGTTGTAGGTTATCTTAAAAATTCCTAATGCCTCTACTTTCGGAAGGCCAAATAAAGTGCTTTAGCTTTCACCTAGATACACACAGCATCTCCGTGACATGACTACTTCAACACTAACTGTGGTTACTGAAACCACGTCTTCTTTCTTAGCATGAACATTTGAGGGGGATTACGCAAATATTTCCACATAATGATGTAGACATGTGGGGTGTGTTTGAATGAGACGTTTTAGGAGGGCATGGATTGGATTAAGAAAAAAAACAAAAAATAAACAAAAAATAAAAATATTCAGTTAGACAGTCTGTCATACACTCAGAATGTTTTTTTTTTTTTTTTTTATCTTTAAGGGTAGTGTAAGAATCCACCCGACAGCCCAAAAAGCGGAATCCAGCGGCCTGGTCGAAGGTTTAATGTGCATTTATTCTTTTTACTTGCGCTTCTGAATTTATCAGGAATTAGTTTGAGTTTTAGTCTAGCTCCGTGTTCAATCTGACTCCAATTTCACGTGATCATTAAATTTGGGTAATATTTCTATCAAAAGATGATCACAGATATTGGTTGTGTAATAATTGAAATATTTGAAAAGAAGAGAATATTCATAAGAGATCAGAATAAATCAAATACAACAATTTATTATCAGTCAGGTAAATATGTATTATGCCAATTAGTCAATTCAACGATATCAAATTAAAACAACACATCAAATTCTCAAAGATAATTCTAGGAGTAAAAGACCCGACTTCAGGAAAATACATAGTATAGCTACAGAATCACCCAGCAATATTTTTATCACTCCCCTTATATACCCAAATAAGAAAAACAAAGAAATCTTCAAATCAGTTGTAAAAAACATAAAGACCCTTTGGCTTGTTAGGTTCTCATGTCCCCAGTGTCACACCTGGCTTAGAGATAAACACACCCCTTCCTCAGAACACAATTCTACAAAGGCTTTCAATATTTCTCACAATACAAGTGACTGTGTGATTGGTAAAATGGTCTCAGTTTCACAGTAGAGACAATAAAACAATATATTCACAAGATATAACATGGCATTTGGATATTATTGTTTTTGGGGGAGAAGAGTGAGAGTCAGAGGCAGGGAGGGGAGAGGAGAGGGAGGAAGGGGTCGGTGTTGTTTGCTCTCTTTGAAGATTTCTTCTCCAGATCTGTTTTATTGTTTTATGGTTTTGTGTGCGGCATGGCATCTGTTACATGTGAGTTCCCTGAGTTTAATGGCTTCACATGGAATTAATTTCATAAGGAAATATGTTCACTCCTTTCACTATGTCTAATACTAGAGCAAATAATCAGAATCAGAATCAGAATGAGCTTTATTGCCAGGTATGTTTACACATACGAGGAATTTGTTTTCGTGACAGAATAGCCTATAATGTACTGCATATGTTTATTCATTGATCAAGTGACAGATGGCCTCTTCAGTAAAAGGCCTGGAGGAGGGCTGGGAGAGAGAGCAGGAGGATGTAGGTGAGAGAGAGGGGCGAGAATGACTCAGCCCCACCCAGAATAGATGGGACGTTGTAGAGAGTGTTAGTCAGGAAGAAGGAGAAGGGAGAGATCTGGATGAAGACTGTGCTGTTGATCTGTGCTGTGGAGTTTGGGCTTGTCTGACTGTCTGGGGAAATGGACAGAATACCAGTCTGAACCCACATGCCGTCCCATCTACACAGCAGAGGACTGCCGTCATCATCCTAAATGAGAGTGTGCCAGAAAGACTGTTACAAACGTCATGCTAAACATACAGCGGTACATTTCTAGGAAGCAGCAAAATTGTAGTGTAACTCGAATCTGTTTCAGTTTGAGAAACCAAATGACAAGCCTGAAGGACTGAAAAAGACTCTGCAAATACCTGCTGAACGTTCAAACGCTCTGTGCAGATGTTGATGCCTGTGTTGCCTGAAAGATCGCAGTTTACAATGGTGGTCTGGAATTCCCGAAAAGGTAGAAATGCTTATGATGGAAGAAAAACAGATTAGAAACAAACAAACTTTAGATGTCATTAAATGTATTGACAAAGAAAGTCTGAACAAATTGTTATATAAACTCACACATAACTTCTGCTGGGCTCCAACCAATTACTGAACATTGAGTACCAGGGCCAAAGCTTGGACCAAACATGTCAACCACTAAATTTCCAACTTGATTAAATGGATAAGACAGTTGCAGGAGTGCTACACCATTGCCTAAAACATCGTCAAAAAAGACATTTGTCACATCAGCTTGCACTGTGATGCTGGAGCAGTCCCACTGGACAACGTTGAGGATGACTGCCAATCCATTCATATCAGTTAATCTGAAAAATGAGATGCTGAATGTGAGGGCACAAGTTGTCAGTATTTCAGTAACTGATTTCATATAAAATTATGTTTTCCTTAAATTATTACCTGGCAACGCAGCTAGCAGAGGTCATGACGAATTGGTCAGAGACCAAAGTTCCTACACACATCCGTTTATTGTTATAAGTTACACTGGCCATCCATGGCCATGAACCTGCAGAACCTCCACACAATGTCGCTGGAGAGAAAAGCGAGACGGGAGGAGAGGTCAATGTAAATGGCAGCTAAAGGGAAGTGTAAGGAAGCTGTAAGACCATTTCAATGATGGACAATTTCATTTTGCTTTGTCATAGTGATATTAAGATACATACGCTGAGTAGGACAAGTCTCATTGTTAACAGGAGTAGTGGAGTTAAAACGGATGAAACCCGTATTATTCAAGCCAACATGCTGACTGATCCAGTTCTGGTACTTAGACACTCTGGCGTATACGCCAGGAAAATTAGGCAGAGCACAACCCTGACCGAAACTCACAACGCCAGCCTGGATCCAATTAGAGCCCTGTTTAATGGCCAGTGGTCCTCCCGAGTCACCCTGTACAGTTAAAGAGAATATATATATATATATATATATATATATATATATACAATAAAACAATATATATTAGTATGTATAAAATGTTATTATTGTATTAAAAAGTACCTGACAAGAATCTTTTCCACCTTCCAATGGTCCAGCGCACATCATGTTGTCTGTTATTGATCCTTTATAAAGGCAGTTACATTTACTGTTTCCAACTACGGGAACATCCACCTCCTGTAGGATTTGAGGTGAAGGAAGGGATTCTGCGAAAGGCAGAGATTTGATTACTATACTGATCTTTATAATTTAAAAAAAGAATCCAAAACATTTATTTTTTTAAAACTGTGTAGCTTTTACTTCCATTTTCAATTTGAACTAAATAAAAATGAAATAAATGTTATATTATTTCGGGTAACTATTTTATTTAAAGTAATACAATTAGCTTTAGTTGAATATAATAACTCTGCCATGGATTCTCAGCAAATGTCTCATAAGAGTAATAATAATGTTTGGGAGATCATATGCTTATGTGTTACAACTTTAACAAAACCCAAATCTTTTAAATTCTGGATGTAAAAAAAAAAAATATATATATATTTTTGTCTTGAATAAAATCAGTGGATAAACATGCATTTAAACTATGTTAACATATTTCAAAAACAAAAAACTTACTACAAATTACTAAAACTTCTAAAAATAACAACTAATTTAATAGAATAATAAAAACTACAAAAATTATTCAATTATACAAAAATAACACTGATTTAAACAATTAATGTGGTTTCATTAAATGCATCTGATGTTTACAAATATTTCAGGTGTGCAATAGGGCTTGGCAATCTCCAGTGTTTTAATTTGCAGTACGTGTCCACTGGTGTGGTGCTGAGTAGACATTACCAATACATTCTTGTCAATACAAATCTATATGGCACAAATGGTAACAGTATGATAGTAATACTATGATATTCCAATTCCCAAAGTCAACTATTGTTTAAATTTGCAAAAGAGGAATTAATTAAATTTGGCGAATTGATAAGTATTTATTAGTATTTGGAAATTTTTGCCAGGAAGTTGACACAGAGATGGGAATAGGAGTGCTGCTCACTAGGTCAAATATATATGATGTTTTTACCTGGCCATAAAAGCAACCTTAAAAAATGTATGATGTATATTTTATAGACATGCCCCGATTTAGATTTCAAGTGTCTGGCACCAGGTGGCAAGCATAAAAATGTAGCTTCTTACCGCCTGAATTAACATGTCCCCAACCTGTGACCCACATCGTGTCACTGTTGAATGTGCTTCCCTCTGCCGCCAGACAGACTGGTTGGATGTAATTACTGAAGGACACAGGTGAGGAGAGACGCAGCAGAGCCATGTCATTGTCATTAAGAAGGTGGTTGTATTCTGGATGAAGTATGATTTGAGAGACGTTTCTGGACAACTCGTGTTGATTGAATAGTTCTTGACTCTGCCGACCCAGATACACGGTATAGGCTGAAAGACTGGAACTGCTTTAAAAGAGAACAATGACCAAGTTCACAGTCATATCCATCAAGGTGAAGGGAACATGTTGTTAAAGGTGTTTATGTGAGTACCTTTGAAAGCAGTGAGCTGCTGACAGAACCCAATCACTGTTGATGAGTGATCCACCACAGAAATGTCTCCCATACTGGTGAAGGCTGGCTTGCCATGGCCAAGCGCCGGCAGACGCATTCGTTCCCCCCACAATTTTTGTATTGAGAGGTGCACTGCCACATGCTTTTAACAAGGGACGGAAAGGATCATTACACTGACAATCTCAGAAAAAGGTTAAGATGTTACTCAGTAAAGTTTATGATCTAGTAATGAAAGGATATTTACCTAAAGATTGGCAGTCACACCCTGGAGGAGATGTCACAAGATCAAATTAAAAAAAAAAGACTACTCATATTTACCAAATCCATCAAGTAGCTGGGGTACATGTGAGAGTCATTATCTTATTATTATCTACCTACTTATCTTTGTAATCTCATATGCAATAAAAATACTGTAATGTCCAATAAAATAAAAAAATACCTATTTGAGAAAACCTTTCTCCAGAATAATTTAGAAATTGGCACAATTAATGTATTTTAAGCACCACATGAAATTAATTTTAGCATCTGGTCTATAATTATAGCATCTACAGATACACAGATCATAAAAGTAATAATAAATATAAATAATAGAATTGGTAAAAAAAAAATAGTACTACATTGTGTTTTTGTATTGTTTTTTTAATTATTTTAATTAATTTTGTCAGAAGCAAGTAACAGATTTTATAAAGAACAAGATATAAAGATGAAGGCATTTACCTTTGGTCAGGACATTGATCACAAAAACGAAACTTAGTGTCCAGAACATCATCTTTCTGATTGAACTGCTGACTCTGAACTTATATATATCCCCTAGATCCTGATTCCTGCCATAAACACACCTCTGCAGATTTTTCCACTGAAGCCTGAGTTGCCCTGGTCACACCTACAATGGAGATGACAAAAAAATGTAAAATATTCAGACAAAGATTCTTTTTTACATATTAAATGGACAAACTTGATTGCCAGCATGAAGTAACTATTTGAACTTTACATACTGTAAAGGGCATTTTGACTCTAGGCTACATTTATGTTTTATGTATTTGCTTCAGAACTTAATAACTAAACAAAATTAACTCTGACTTTATATAATTTCGAAGTTTTAACTTTAGATCAATATTTTAAATAATGTAGTTTGTTTCTCTCAGTTTCGTATAGCTTTCTAATCACAATATTGATATTAATGTACACTACTATAGTACATTAAAGTGCCCCATTATGGACTTTTGAAAATTAACTTTCATGCAGTGTGTTACACAGCTCTAACTGAATGAAAACATCCTGCAAAAGTTTAAATCTAACAGTTCACCGTGTATAAAGTTATTGTCTTTCAAAAACCAGAGTTGAGTCTGTTTCAATCTGTTTCAAGTTGATGTCAACATGAAATATAAGCATATTTATGTCTGCCCATTCGTTGTGCACACAGACTCAGCAAAACTTGAAAAACACCCCACTATGGAAGCCTTAGGAACTTTTCATCGAACAATTACGATTTTTTTTTTCTCAGAATTGTGTGATATAAATTCAATTGTGAAATTTGCGTGATATAAAGTCAAAATTTGTGTTATATAGTTGCAAGTTATAGTCAGAATTGCAAGATATAAACTTGCAATTGTGAGAAAAAAGCAAGTTTATATCTCACAGTTCTGAATTTGTTTCTCAAAATTGTGTGTTATAATGTCAGAATAGCAAAATATGAAATATGAAAATTATTGTGAGATAAAATGTCGCAATTATCTTGTTTTATTTTTCATTCAGTGGTGTAAATGGGCTACTGCATACCCCTCCCTCAAACATCAGATTCCTGTGGAGAAGACACTGTGCATGGAGATGGAACACTTCATGTGCATTTTGGTCTTGCGGACTTACAATGGCTTTGTTTCTCACTGAACAAAATGTTTGGGAGTCGTTGAGCAAAAAAGGGAAAACAATAAATGCATATTATAAGACCTTGCACGCATGTCAACCTGTTGTGAGGGACTCCCAAAACCAAAATATGATCCTTTCATAACTTCATTAAAGAGGAGCACTTTAATATATCAAGTGCAAAAATACACTATGAAAATGACATGGCTTTGAATTAGTTCCTATTGATATTAACAAATCTTTATGTTCACATATTTGTTTGACAATTAAACTGGTTTTGCAAGTTTTCAAGCAGCATAAAACTATGCAGCATCACAATAGGAGTTTCCAGTGTTGTTTCAATCTGTTTTTAAAAGATTGTAACATCTGACCTTTGAATGTACAAGTGTACAAAAGTGCAATGCTGAAAAAGACAAGTGAAGTGAATCTTTCATGCCATCAAAAATGTTTCTTAGGTAACAATGATTCAATGTCAGCTATACATAATAACCTTTAAGAGTATATTTCATATATTATTGTTATATTATGCATATTTGTCTTCTTTTAAACCCACATATGACATAATATTTTATTTATTACTCTAGGGAAGGCTTCCTTAGTGCTTTAAGTTTTAGTTTATATTTTCAGTCACTTATGAAGTTTCAAGTGTTAAGCATTTAGTTTTTTTTTTCATTCAAACTTTTATTTTATTTATTAGGATCATAGGATCATGGTCACCTGCAGGTCAGAGTTAATCAGGCCTGTATAACAGCACTGGCACCCTGGAAGAGCTCTCACTGGATGGAACAGGGTGTAACCATGGGAATGGTTTGAATAAGGATGGTTGTCACAACAGATGCCTCCAACAAATGTTGGGGAGCACTGTTCGAAGGCATACCGACTTTTGGCCACTGGTCAAAATGGAGAAAGGCTTCCACATCAACTGTATGTCCAAATTATCAAGGAGAAATGTTCCCTCAAAGGAGTGGATGCTCCATCCGCAGATGATTCAGAGGGTCTGGGAGATCTTTGGCAAGGCCAATGTAGACCTATTCACCTTAGAAGACAACTTTCCCTCCCCAATTTATTACTCAAAGACCAAGGACTTGTTTGCCCACGATTGGCCCAACTTCATTCTTTATGCATTTCATCCAATCACCCTGACCCCCAAAGTTATTCAAGGCAATCAGGGAACAAAAACGCAAGGTTTTACTGGTGGCCCCTATCGGGATGAACCAGCTGTGGCTATCAGAGCTGTCTCAGCTGTTGATAGTGGCCCCTGGACCATTCCACTGAGGCGGGATCTCCCCTCTCAAGCGAACAGGACTGATCTAGGCCTGATCTATGGGGCCTACACCACTGGCCACTTGATAGTAGCCTTCGAGACTCCTAGGATGAGCCTTAAACATAATTTTGGATGCTAGAGCCCCATCTACTTCCACTACACCCTCAAATGGTCACATTTTTCTGCTTGGTGTCTAAACCATGGCTTAGACCTTCCTACTTACAATACGTCAGAGGTGTTATAATTCTGGATAAGGGATTATCCCCATTCACTTTCAAAGTCTATGTGGCGACTATAGAGGCCTCTCATGACCCTATTGAAGGCCAATCGGTGGGCAGAAACAGCACGGTTATCCCCTTCTTAAGGGGTGCCAGTAGGTTGAATCCACCTCATTCCTTAACCGTCCCTTCATGGGATCTGCCTGCTGTGCTCCTTTTGAGCCGCTACAGTCTACCAACATTCAGTTACTGTTGCTGAAGACTGCTCTACTTCTGGCAATAGCATCAGTAAAGTGAACAGGGGACCTGCAGGTGCTCTCCATTAGTCCTGCCTCACTGGAATTCAGTCAAACGACTCTAAGGTCATCTTGAAATGAAGGCATGGTTACATACCAAAGGTAATCTTCATTCAATTCAGAGCACATGTCATTACACTCTTTGCGCCTCCTCTCTCTGAATAGGACAGAGAGTTATCCCTGCTCTGCCCTGTCAGAGCTCTAAGAATTTATACTGTGCATTCTACCCCTTATAGGCAGTTGGAACAACTCTTTGTCAACTTTGGTAACCACACCAAATGTCATCCGTTCACGAAGCAAAGACTCTCTAGATGGACAGTTGACACCATTTACTAGCATACTTTTCCTTGGACCTTCGATGTCCAATCAGTGTATGGGCCCATTCTACCAGAGGCATCGCCTTGTTTTGGGCATTGTCCAGTGGTGTGTCCATCGGGGATATCTTGCAGGCCAGGATCCAATCCGCTTGATGAGACATACACTGTGTTACACAAACAGATCTGACAGTGAGCCCTTAACCATATTGCTCAAGCTCTCTGGCATTGGTTTACCTGTCAGCTCTCAACCCCCTGAGTGCCGAAGTTGCTGGAGTACTCTGGAACGATTGACCAGGCTGGGTGTGACCTCAAGAAGCTCAGCCCATCTTAGCCTTGGTTTGTTGTTAGCTTCTCTATGGGCATTGTTGCTTATGGAAGTTATGACACTTATAGTACTCCAGCCTTAGAGTATTTTCATCCCCCACGTGCTCCAGGTTATGTTTATGTATTTATTTGTTTATCTTCCTGTTCCTGTAATTTTAGTTCATTAGTTTCTCCCTGTGTCTCATTATTAGCATTCAGGACCGCTGCTGGCCAAATAGGTGCCCTAAGCAGGCTTCTCCAGCCACGTTCTCCCTTGTCCGTTCCACTCTGCTACGTGCTTTGCCTTAATTTGGACTAATAAAGACTGTCGATATGAATCCCTTATGTCTCCTTGCTTCTTTCTACATAACAGCAGCTGCAACTAATCGTGACATTATATAGCTGTATTTTAAAGGGGTCATGTGATGTTCCTAGAAAGAACATTATTTGGTGTATTTGGTGTAATGAAATGTGTTTATGCGGTTTAAGGTAAAAAAATAATAATACATTATTTTCAACATACTGCATATTGTTGTTTCTCCTCTGTGCACAACCTTTCTGAAACGAGTAATTTTTTACAGAGCTCATCAGTCTGAAAAGCGTGGTGTGCTCTGATGGCCAGCTATCCAGTGCATTGTGATTAGCCAAATTCCTCAAGCTAGTGACGGAAACTTTACACCCCTTGCCATACTGTGATGCGTGTTCTGGTCAGAACACTATGTGACAAGACAAAAACATCTATTTGTGTTAAACTGTTCTGGAATAGTGTTGTAAATACAGCTTAACCACTGATTTGTAGATTTGTGTCCTCTTTTGGAAGGCCAAACAAAATATTTTCACTTTCAAAATTAAACATATGTCTCCACAACATGGTGGAAAACTTGAAATTGCTTCATATAACCCCTTTAAAATAAAACATTTACTCTTGTCTCCATGACAAAATGCATTTTTTTGCTGTTTTGCTTTATGCGTGTTAAAGTGCAAGTAATTTAAAAAAGATACATATCAGAGCAATCATCTCTGTCTCTGTGAAACTGCACCTTACACAAAAATCTTGATTTGTTTCATGTTTTTGTTTTGGAATCATGATAAGATTATCAAATATCATGGTTCTGTAAAACAAAAGAAAAAAACCTTCAGGCATGCTAGACAAACAAGTTACAAATTTTACAGAAATGAATTTGTCAAAACACAAGAAAATCTCCTCACATTATCTTTAGCAAATATTTAATATGTCTTTGATTTGAAAATGTATTAATATTGCATGTTTTTGATTTTTAAATCCTGGCGAACTGGTAATTATTTATTTAAAATGTTATTATATTATATAATTAATTGAATAAATAAAACAATTATTTATTTAATATAATTGTTTATATATCACTTAAGAATATTAAGGAAAATCAATCAACTTTTTTTCTAGGTCATGCAGTTTATACTGAGCTTATTTTCCATCCCTTAATTCTAAATCTAACCATCAGACAAAAGTTTAGCATTTTGAGGTATTCACTGAGATCCTGAAAAAGCACCTAAAGCTTTATTCTGTACCATTGCCTGTTTAAATACAGAACATGCACATCGACTAATAGAAGATGCATATATGTGAAATGTTTTAGTACAGTGGATGGTATACTGTACATGTCACATGTTGGCTTGTTAGATGAAGCTGATAATGGAACTGGGTGAGGAGGAAAAATAGAAAGTTATGCCTTTTATGTTTGATTCACCCACACTAAACATGCAGTGTCTAACCTGGCATGATACTGGGTTAAAGCTCTATTGCAGGCATGGGCAGCAGTAGTGTTTTACCCTAAAAGTACCAAAGCACCCGAACAAGCAGATCTGGGTTTACAAATGGTTGTCCATTACTGATTCCAAATTAAATGACAAAAATTGTTGTTAGTAACTTAATCCAATCCATAACAGATTTGAGATAATATAATCAGACTACTGTTTGATTACTTTTGACCGAACTCATTTATCAGATTGATTTAAATAGGAAAACCTTTACCATATTGACATAATAATGCAAAGAAAAAGACAGTATATTCCATTTGCAGTTATTGAACGCATGAAGTGCATTAAACATGGTGAATCCCTCTATATCATAGGTCTTCAATCCTGCTCCGGGGGACCCACTGACTGTCCTGCAAAGTTTATTTCCAACCTGCTTCAGCACACCTGTCCTGTGACTTTGCAAGTGATCCTGAAGACCTTGATTATCTGGTTCAGGTGTGTTTGATTAGGAATGGGGCTGATCTCTGCAGGACAGTTGGTCCCCAGGAGAAGGGTTGAAGACATACACTATGCTCTATATCTTTAAGCCCAACCTAATTAAATGATCAATCTTTTTAAATTGTTTGAGGATCAAATTATGTCAACAGTATGTGGTATAATTTAAGAAACTCATTAACCATTGCTTCCAAAACATTTTCTGTTTTAATGTTGTTGCTTGTTCATTTTTACATTTTGTGTATGTGCTACAAATTCTTTTGACTTTGTCTCTTGCTCAAATACTTATATGTTTATAACTGAATGTGACCATTTCAGTCGAGAACACTTAGGCGGGGACGTTCACTCAAAAACAAAACTTCTTTCTTTATATATTTACCATTCCATTCCAATCACTGTCTATTGAGCATCAATGCAATTCCACCCTCTTCTTTTTATTGATACTGAAACCACTGTAGCTCACATTAGGCTGATAGCTTGACACCATTTCCCTGCTGGTAGATGTTGTAACTACACCATCTGGTGTACACTGCTTGCATTGCTGGGCATTCATGTGTATTTTGACTTTTAATTTATTTATTTGGAGGGTTTATATTGTAAAAGTGTGATTACTGCCATGGTTCCCTGGAGAAAATACTGCAGATTTTAGTATACTTGGGGATCTAGCAGAGCAACTGCATTTCTGTTGAACAGGAATGCTAACAGGCAGCTTTATCCAGATATTTCATAACTTGTTAATTATAACATCTGAAATTGCAGCTACTTTGCTGCACAACCAGAGGTCACCATTGGATTGTTTATTATTTATTTTATTTTATTTATTGATTTTTAAATATACACACTCCACTCAGTGAATAAAGCTAAACTTATATTTCTACTCTTCTTTTTCAATGCATTTCCAAATTGCAGTTATGACAAATTAGTTATATGGTCAATCATCTCTGTTTTCATGATGCTAAAATAATGAAGCATAATCATATTGCATTTTAGACATTTTAATACGGCCATACTCTTTTGCTGATTGCTGCTAATTAATGTACAGTCAGATGATCATTAAAATCAAATTAGACAATCAAAATAAATTCAAGCATATATTTAGCTACAGTATATTTAGCTTTTGTTCTGGCATATTTTGCAGACCCATTTAAGCTTTAGGTTTTATTAAATGTCTGTTTGTTAAAGGGGTGGTTCATTGTAATTTCACTTTTCATATTATGACCCTTTTTACAATATGTAATATAAGTATGTGGTGTCCCCACAGTGTTTCTGTTAAGTTTCTGCTCAAAATACTCCACAGATTTATTATGTTATATAGAAAATGATTATTTTAATTAATGAGTGGAAGCAGAAACATGTTGTGTTTCGGGACTGTGTCTTTAAATGCAAATGAGCTGCTGCTCACAGCCCCCTTTTGCAGAATAGATCTGTGTCATTATAGCTTGGACCTCAGTAATCATTCTCAAATGTCATGATCAGCGGAGCAGTCATTAAGTGGGACAAGGGAGGTCACGTACGAGACAAATAAATTAGGCCCTATAAACGGGACGCCCCAGTTAATACGGGACAGTTGAAGTAAATAAACAACAAAATATACAAATTATCCCCCGAGGGGAAAAACAGGCAGGCCAGGACAGGTCACGGCACAGCAAGGCAATGGGAACAAAATAAATATACAACAAATACTCTCAGACATAAGTGAAACAGCACAGGACTGCAGACACCAGGAGAATAAATAGGGAAACAAATGAGGAGTGTAACAAGGGAGACACAGGTGGAGCAACTGAAACAATAAATATGTAACAAGACAGGTGGGGTCAGACAATAGACAGGAGAGCACATGGCACCAAGAAACACAGTGAGTGACTTTTGAACCATGACAGTTACTTCACAATAACAGCCTCTCAGATGATCAATCACTTCTTTTTTTTTGTTTTTTTTTGGAGCATTGATGGGACACCTTCATTATCAAGTCATGTCAACGTAAAGACAAAGTATTGCATAGAAATGTCTGTATTATACTGCGTATACAAATTTCATAAATTAATCTACATTGTGATTCTTCTTAAAATTACACTGCAAATGTTACAGCATCATAATGCCTAAATTATAAAGCTAATTTAATCTAATTTCTGGTTATTGCTTAGTATTAATATTGTTATTCAGACTCAATCCATCAGGTAAGAGGTACTTTTGTTTTCCATATTTTATAAACACTGCAGTGTTATTATATCATACCACATAATGATGAAAATATATTTTATTATATTATTTTTTTTCAGAACTCCTCTCTCACTATGGCACCCGTCTGGTGACCAAGGTCATCGTGTCATTGTTCAATATGCTTCCTGCTGCCAGACAGACCAGTTTATATTTACCGAAACTGCTTACCAAAATTAGTTGTAGTGTGATTGACATACAAAAAAAAAAAATTCTAAACATTCAGTTGGCACACCCTGGACAAAATGAGACCAGATCATTTAATAGTCATAACGTTGAAGGGAAAGTAGGTATCATTCTATGGATACTAAAAGATGAAAGCTTTTACATTAGGTTGAGTGACCGCGTGCAGTATGTGTATATATATTTTATATTAAAGTCATGAGAGAGAGAGACAGACAGAGACAGAGACAGAGACAGAGACATTCAGATTTTAGTAAATGAACAGTGGTGCTCTACCATCAACAAAATCATCATCATAAACATGATAAAACATAATGAAATTAAAGGACATTATATATTATATATTTAATACACCCATCTCCACCTGGGGACCTTCTTCACAATCAGTGGAGACAAGGACAGGCCCTTGCCAATGAATTCTGGCTCAGATGGAAAAGGGAGTACACCAACCCTCCACAGTCGCAGAAAGTGGAATGAGGTACTTCTATAAAATAAGGGATGCCTTTCACTATAGCATCCCTTCTGGTGACCAAGGTCATCGTGTCATTGTTGAATGTGCTTTCTGCTGCTGCCAGACAGACCGGTTTGATATATTTACTGAAACTGCTTACCAAGAGTGATTGACATTCACAAGAACAAAAACTATATCTCAACATTCAGTCACAGAGTCACACCCTGGACGAAGTGAGACTAGATCATTTTAATAGCCATACCACTTAAGGGACAGTAGGTATCATTCTATGGACACTAAATGAACAGTTTACAGCTTGGTGTGTTTGCATCAACAAAATCATCATAAACATAATATAACATAATAAGATTATTTGACATTATTTATTTATTACACATTTTAAACAACTTGTCAGATAAATCTGTCACTTACATTATCTGTTCCACATTATTTGACTGGATTTTGCAGAAAGAACAAGGCTTAAGCATTGATTGTCATACATTCATTCAGTATGAGATTCTTCCTTTTATTTGGCCTTATTCACATTAATTCATGATCTGATACACACACTATGACAAAAATGCCATCCAACAGGTTCAAACCGTAACTCCTTATATAACTTTATTATTTTATATGACAATGCATCATCTGATAATCAACAAAAAGCACAATGCACCTGTCTCTTAGGAACTTTAGAAAAGTGTGATTACACTGCTAAATTGATTACGTGTAATCTGGATTGTGTAATTAGATTCCAAAAATTTGACCTAAAATATTTACTTGAAGACTTTTAATTCGGATTTCAATGATTTATCAACACATTTGCATATTCACGATGTTGGTTAATAGTCACATTGACATGCAGGTAAAAATAAATAAATAAAACATATTTTACTGTTGAAGTGTTTTATTTTTATTTGCTTTATTTTAAAATGATGTATTCATTTGAATTCGACATTTTTATGATTTAAGTATTAGCCTTCCATCAACTCATGTCCCCCTGTAGTTCTTTTAGGAAGCCCAGTTTGGAAAACCCTACAACATAATGTAGGCTTATGTTTAATGCGCTTCATGATGTTTATAACAAAGAACAAAATATATTTTCTTTCTTTCTTTTTTTTTATCCACTGGTGCAGCATAATCCCATTCAAATATATGTGATAAATGAGTTCGGTCAAAAGTAATCTTAAAATGATAAATTATTTGTATAGTAATTTGAATATATACACACATATACACTCACATTAGATAGATAGACAGACAGACAGACAGACAGACAGACAGACAGACAGACAGACAGACAGAAAGATAGATAGATAGATAGATAGATAGATAGATAGATAGATAGATAGATAGATAGATAGATAGATAGATAGATAGATAGATAGATAGATAGATAGATAGATAGATAGATAGATAGATAGATAAATAGATAGACTTGAATGTCTTGACACTAGTCATTGAATGTTTGAGATTTTTGAATTACTTTTCTTTGCTATAAATAGTTCAGTTAATCCAACCACTATAGAGCAGAGCCTGTTTGAGCTGATAAAAGAAGGTCAGAAACCACTGAGGAGAATGTCATAGGCCACAAAGTATAACAACAAACAACAAACCACCCAATATTCTATTTTTGATACATGATAATGTTTTGTACATTCTCCTCAGGCTCTGATGGTGACCTAGGCAAGATTTTAGATTTCCACCCCCACACACACTTAAAAAATTCTGACAATGCTGATTTTTTTTCTTACTAAAATATAACATAACAAAAAATACTGATAAGTATTAACATACATTGGTAAATAAATTGTGATAATAAATAAATAGTAATGTTGAAGAGCTTTTTAGGAATTTTATGAATAAATCTGTTAAAATAGCCTATTGAAGAGACCAGACATGAGCTATTCCTATAACTATGTGCAACGGGTGCTTCGACTCTGAGTGGATCTCAAACCCAGGTCTCCAGTGTGGGAGGCAACCGAATGAACAAGGAGGCTGAAGTCACTTGTGCTTCATTTGAGATTGTTATATGCCTAAAGTGACAAGTACTTATCACAGCAAAGAAAAATATGAGCAATATGAAATGCCTAAAATACAGACAACAAAGGAAACAAAATAAAGGCAACATTTATTTGTAAAATTACATAAGCAGTTAGCTCAAGCAAAAACGTCCCATGGTGTCAGGATTGCCAGTTGAGATGTTCTAAAAGGCTATTCCAAAATACTATATAAACATCACAGACTAATACACAGTAGTTAACTTGTGATTTTTACCTCTATATTGATATTTTTCCTGCTCCTTTTCTTCGCGTCGCTTACTGGCATGTGCACCTGATAATTTTATTTTTTTCACTCCTTTTTTTTTTAAATGATACTTTAAAGATAACATAAATGGCAAAACTATTTTTACCACGTGCGCCATTTTTCATTGATATCAATTTTATTTTATTCTAACATTATTTTAATCAGTCAGCTGATCGATCAGTACTAAAATCATGTTAACTGTCAGAAGTTATTTTGCTTAATATATGGATGTAGGAGCACACGATGGTCATTTCCGACCAAAAAAAAAAAACAACAACAAAAAAATATTTCCTGCGCCCCCCCCCCCCCCCCCCCCCCCAGTCATTTTGCGCCCTATGCAACTGCCTACAGTATGTCACATATGCTACGGGCTGGCCCTGTAGGTACATCTTCGTATTTTGTAGCTGTTCTTCTGAATTCCTCCAGACTTAGCAACTGAGCTGACTTACCTCACTGATTCACAAGTTAATATGGAGGAACATTTTAGTCAAAATTCCTATTTATTGTTCCTCAGATGAAAATAGTTCCAAATGCATTTTCAAGCAATGAGTGAATCAGTATGTTTGAACAAACCAGTTGAGTAAATGATTCAATGAATCAATCATTAAGATGCTAACTTGTTGCCACCTACTGGTGTAATGATATAACTTGCAGTAACTCTTGTATGGAACTTAAAATATGACTAAACTATTTACATTTGAATTGTGTAAATTAAAAGTGTCATTAAACAAAACAGAATGTTATGTGGTTTTTAAAAGTTTTGAATTTGATTTTTTTTTTTACTTGAATATTGACCATTTGAAATTTAACACAATAATGTTAACATATTTTTTTTTCTGAATTCGTACAAATATCCAGTTTTTTAAAAAAAATACAACTTAAAAATGAAGATGAAATTCAGATCATCAAATACAATATTCTAAAATCCAAAATGCAGAAATTCTGATCGCACAGAAAGTAGGTCAGAGATCATTCACAGAGAAGATTAGATGATCTCCGAAAAGTCGAACAAAGTATTTTGGCCGATTACTATGGTGACCAGGAGGAGTCATGTTCGGTTCACTTAGTTTTGTCATAACTACTACATATTAAAGGGGCGGTTCATTGCTATTTCACTTTTTTTTAACATAAGTTAGTGTGTAACATATAATGTGTATAGCATAAACAATATTTACAAAGTTACAAAGCTGAAAGTAAACTGCAATGTCTTTGTCTTTTAAAATTCTGAAAGCGTAATGTCTACAAAAACGGCTGGTAAGGACTACAACAAGTTACTTCCTGGGTTTGTGACATCATAAAAGTGAAAAGGCAGCAATGGTGGCGAGGCTATGCTGCTCTGCTTAAGGGGAAGATACACATATAAAGTTTGCATATATTGTTTGATGTTTCAGGAAACTTTTTTTTTATCTCATAATATGGTATAATATGGTGGAGAGCAATGACTATGCAGAATCCAAGCCACATTAATAAATGCCTTTTTGGGACTTGGTAAAATCAATTAAAAAAAATAAGTTTTAAATTAAATTAATTTGTCATTTTAATATGCATTTCAATATACATATTACATTTTTTTACATACATATTTTGCTTTTCACATTCTAACAGTGTGTTGAAAAGAGTTACTTCATTCACAAGAAATCACATGATAACAACTTTTCCATAAACATATGAACATAGAAAAGAGATCAAAGATAGTACAAAATATATATTTATGATAATCTAGAAAATATAGTTTCATATTATGAAACACTCTCCCAAAAATATTGTGGCAACAATATTTTTCCAAGTATTAATAAAATAGTTATATTTTACTCTTTAATTTATTTAACTTACAGTAATGTCCCAAATGTGGTACAGCTTGAAGTACTTGTTAGTTAAGCTACGGTATAGTCAGTATTAGAACTGAACCACTCAAAGGACATTTTCATAAAATGTCAAGCTGCATAATAACTAAATGCTGCATCTGCTACAATCATGTTGTAACGTCCAGTTACAAACATTATCAGCTCTGCACCTGTAAAATCATACAGTGTAATTGTACAGTGTAAGAACAACAGGCAGCAGCTTCATGGTCTGAGATAACAATAGAGATTGTAAATTTTCACATTTGTGTAGTAAAAGTGAATTATGTGCCCCACAAACTATTTTTATATTGTATGATTATGTAATCAGTCACATGAGGAAAATTGAAGACATCTATTATGTGTCTGAATACTTACAGTAACATTCATCTCAAAAGTTGAGGCCTAGAAAGATTTTAAGAACTGTCAGAACTGACAAAAGGACTGAAACGGTAAAACAGAAGGAAGAAGATGCTTGTGGTCCACTAGAGGCAGCTGGGATGGCTTGTTGGGATGGCTTGTTGGCCGCTGCACTTGTAGTTGAACTTGTGGAGTTTGTGGTTTTTGCAGGGAAGGAACCCACAACAGATGTCAGGAATGAGGCAAAGTTGGATGTTTTAGTGAAGACCTGGACATCTTGAGCGCGAGCAGAGCGGGATGCTCGAGTGCTGTTGCTGGAGCTTGTGTTAGAGCTGCTGCTGTTTGAAATGCTGCTCTGTAATGTCAAAACTGCAGCATGGATCCATGACTGACCCAGTTTACACATCAGCGGACCACCCTGATCACCCTGAGAGAGAATGAGAGAACTCTTTACTGAATGGTACAATCTTTTTTATTTATTTACTTTGATATTTACTTTTATTAAACTAGGATGCATCAAAAAAAAGTTTTTTTTTTTTTCTTACATAATTGCTGTTGAAATCCTTCAAAAAGTATTGTCGTGTAACATAATAAGAAATGTTTATTGAGCAGCAAATCTGCATATTAGAAATTAGAATGATTTCTGGAGGATCATGTGACACTGAAGACTGACTGAAGTAATGATGCTTAAAAATGCAGCTTTACATCATAGGAATAAATTACAATTATTTATTGTAAAAAATATTCCACAATATGACCTGTATTTTCTGTATTTTGATTTAAAAAAGTGAGCATAAGAGACTACTTTCAAAAACATGAAGGAAATAAAAATCTTAAAATCCCTCCAAATTTGTGTTAAGTTCCATTTGTAGAAATTAGTTAATTCAGTAGGTATCATGAACAATTTTAGTTTCAGCATTTATTAATGTTCGTTGTTAATTCATATAATAATAAGTGAAGTGAATAATAAGAAATTAACATTGACATAGCTTAATAAATGCTTTCAAAGTATTGCTCATATTAGTTCATGCTACCTAATGCATTAATAATAATGAATTAAACCTTACTGTAAACTGTAAATATACTTCCTTCCCAGAAGCCCCAGTTTACTGGTATTTAACTACTCCTTTTATAATACCTAAGTACTTATATCAAAAAATTATATGAAATGTTGTTCTATTTTTAAACAGACTTAACTTACCTCCTGTAAGTTCAAGGAACTTGTACAAATACTGTTGTTTGAGGATGAGTTTCCACAACTCACAACAGAGGTCTGGTATTCCTGAAGAGTCTGATTCACTACAAAAGGAAGAAAACAAATTAAGGAACATAAAAAAATATTAAAAACTCAGTTTAGCAATGAGCATAGTGTTTCAAAGCATTCACACCTCCTCCTGCTCCTGCGCCCCATCCCGCCGCCCAGCACTGAGTGTCAGCGCTGAAGGTATTGTCTCCCATGTCCACACATATAGGCTGAATGAAATTTGTGAGCTTTGGTGCGACAGCCAACTGCAAGACTGCAACGTTGTCACCCGTACTGTTGCTGAGTGTGATATTTGCCACTTTTATAGAGACCTCATTGGGGTTAGAGCTGTTCTGATTCAGACGGCCCAGGATCACGGTCCAGTCAGAGGCATTGGTGGATCTAAAAAAAGGTAACTCTGTTGAACAAAATCACTTTGGTTTCTCATCAAATGTTTTTGTTTTAGGTGTTTAAGTGGTATTACCTGGTTAAGCAGCTGGCAGAGCTCATGACAAACCGTTCAGCAATCAGCGTTCCTCCACAAACATGACTGCCGTTAAACTGCAGGCTGGCCATCCATGGCCAAACACCAGGAGATACGAGGGAGATGTTTCCTCCAACACGGGTGTTCAGTTTGGCACTTCCACACACTACAGCTACAGTAACAAAGAGAAAGGGAATGAATGGCCAATTTAATCAGTGAAACACTTACTTAATTCTTTCATACACTGACATTTAAAAAAATAAAACAGTCAGAAATTGCTAGTGAATTTCACAACTAATTAGAAGTAAACAGCAAATAACTTTAAATTAAATGTACAATTTTGAAGCAGAAAGACTGATGTATTTTCTTGTAAAATATATGCCAATAATTTTTGTCAGATTTATACAGTTTATTTTATTACAGTTGATAGCTGAACACAGTTAATAGATTAAAGAGCTAATAAGTAAACAAAAATTGGTATACTTGAGCTACATAGTCATGCTCCATTAGTATAGAAAGGAGAGTAAGGTATGTCGCAGAACAGGCATTCTGGCCATTGATCGAATAAGTATGATTTTCAAGTTCTGTTTCTGCTTTTATTGTAACTCATTAAAGATGAGATCGCAAATAATGAACTTCAGAACAAGAAGGACTCCATGACTAGGAATAACGAATACAGTTTTCGGGTCCAAACCTCCACTCCACTCCTTTTAATGTAAAAATAGATTTTCAACAGTTGTTTATGAGCACTATTTATGTACAACTTTAACCTGTTAAAGGTCCTAGGACATGTAACTAAATGGACAATATGTATGCATGGCTTATTGGGAATGTACAGTAATCTGACTTGATAGAATCTTACGTGCAACGGTTGTAGTTGTAGTTGTAGTTGTTGTTGTTGTAGTTGTAGTTGTAGCTTTAGTGGTGGCAGTGGTTGTTGTGATTTCAGGCACACCTTTACAGAATATTGCCAGGTCACCGTCGGTACCATTGGAGGTGAACGTAACAAAGCCTGGCTGGTTGGTGGTGATCTGCTCATTGATCCAGTTCTGGTACTGAGACACTCGGGCATACACACCGGGCAAGTTAGCTAAAGCACAGCTATCGCCGAAGCTCACAACTCCAGACTGGACCCAGACTGAGCCCTGTTTGCTGACCAAAGGACCACCAGAATCACCCTGTATGATGAAGAACAGGTAAGTGACATGTCCTGACTTGTAACATATTCTGCACATTCCAATTTTGTAAACAACATATTGCCTTTATATCATACTGATTCTCACACACAATATGGATGGGTATTTTATGAAAACATAAAGATATATAGCTGCCTTTATATTTTGAGAAGGGGATCTTTCATATTTGGGATCCCGTGTCATTAAAAAGATAGCAAACCCCTGATCTATACAACAGTCTCAACTCTTCTTCTTAATTTAACTGATGTATACAATATAATAAACTGACTGTGCAGGCAAGATCTCAGATATTTAAGTTTTGCAATGAACCGGACAGTGTTTTGAAAGTGATTTCAACCCATCAAAACTATGAAATAACCAACATGGATAGAAGATGTTACCTGACAGGAGTCTTTCCCTCCTTCTAGTGCTCCGGCACATATCATGTTGTCTGTGATTGTTGAGACTCCATTAAGACACTTACACTGCCTGTTTCCAACAACAGGCACTTCCACTTCCTGTAGAGTTCGCGGTGAGGGCAGGGAAGCTGTGAAAGACATTCAATGATCAAATCTGTAATAATACAGTATGTTGTGTATGATCAAGGTTAGTAAAATTAAAACCTACTGCTTGTTCCTATTTTCCCCCATCCGGTGACCCAGCTTACAGTGCGGCTGAAGAATGTACTGTTTGCTGAAGCCAGACAGACTGGTCTGATATAGTTCGTAAATGTCACCGGTGAAGACAGATGCAGAAGAGTGATGTCGTTGTCAATAGTGCTGCTACTGTAGCCTGGATGTTTTATGATTTTAGAGACACTTCTGGACACTTCGTTTTCATTTGTTCCTTCCTGTGTCTGTCGCCCCAGGTACACAGTTAGGTCACTGGCTGAAGTAATTCTAGAATTTGGTGGGAGAACAAGTGTAAAGCATTCAACACATCCATTGAATGATAAGTATTTTTATTTTTTTATGCAATGGCAAGGGTTTCTCTATGATAGTTACGTTTGAAAGCAGTGGGCTGCAGTCAGAACCCATTCACTGTTGATGAGTGATCCACCACAAAAATGGCTACCGCCCGTGTGAAGACTGGCCTGCCACGGCCAAGCACCAGCTGGTGCATTCTGTCCTCCAACTATCCTTGTGTTGAGAGGTGTTCTGCCACACTCTGACAGTGACAAAAGCAAATTAAACACAGTTTAGACAAACAATTGGTCACACAAACATTTTGAACATGATTTGGCTATTTAAATTATGTGGTGAAAAACTGGTTACCATTCAGTTGTGCATCACATCCTAGAAAACAAGAAACATGTTCAGTTAATTATGACTTCAGGTCAAAAAACACTGTATATGCAAAATATAATACTTTTTTTTCTATAAAAGAAAGCAAGTGTGTTAGTCAAACTGAAATTAGCTATACAATAAAGGCTAAAAGTTTGGAAAGATTTTTAACGTTTTTTCTTTAAAGAATTTTAGAGTTTTAGCAAGGCTGCATTCATTAGATAAATTTTTTTACTAAATCTTATTAAAATGTAAAATAATAGTTTTCTACTTTAATATGATATAAAATATAATTTATTCTTTGATTGCAAAGCTAAACTTTCAGCTTCATTACTCCAGTCTTCAGTGTCACACGATCCTTCAGAAATCATGCTGATATACCGATTTGCTGCTCAATTAACATTCATCTTCTACTTATTAATGTTCAAAACAATCGTGCTGCTTAATATTTTTGTGGAAACACTACCATTCAAAAGTTGTGGTGTAAAATAAATAAATAAACAAATAAATAATAAGGGACAGTAAATACATTTAAACCATTATACAATATTTACATTTCAAATAAACACTGTTCCTTTATATTAATAATGGTTATTATCATTATCACTGTCGAAAACAGTTTTTGCTGCTTGATATAGAAACGGCCATACATTTTTCAGGATTCTTCAGTCTATAGAAAGACATAGACCACAAATATGCCACAAAAATATCAAGCAGAAAAAACTGTGTTTTTAACAGTGATAATAATAAGAACCATTATTAATAATTGATTATAAATAATAACTAAGCAGCAAATCAGTATATCAGAATAATTTCTGAAGGATCAAGTAACACTGAAGACTGGAGTAATGATGCTGTACTTTAAAAAAATATTTTTTTAATGTAGTGCATTTTAAAATACATTCAAATATAAAAATAGTTGTTTAAATTGTAATATTTCATAATATACTGCTGTTTTTACTGTTATTTCAAATACTTCAAACATTTGACTTGTAGAGTACATAGTATTATAGTTCATAAAAGTTATACAGTTCTTTATCTTTAAGTAATAATATCTAATAGAAGAGTTTACCTCTCGTTAGGAGAGCGATGGAAAATGCTACACTGAGTATGTCGATCATCTTCATCACTGCAGTCGCAGCACAGCTCTGATATCTGCTCTTAAATATCCCTGTTAACCTGTTTCTACACACCCACATGCTCTCTCATCACATTTAAACAAGGAATGCCTCCGTCACATTCAGTCTGTAAACCCTTTCATTGTTCATGCGTGTTACTCATTAAGCAACCTGTGTCTTAAAGTGAGAAAAGGGACAGGCTGGTGACTCTCAAGAAGAGTTCTCACCTGTGCAAACTCTGAAATCTGAAACTTGTTAAACATGTTAAAATAAGGTTAACATTAAAATGTTCGTTTATTGGTAATAGATTTTATAACCTTGAGTAGATTGACTAAAGGTGCTCAAGGTGCTTTTCAATCAGATTTTAAAACATGGTTAAAACATTTTTTTGGAATTTGTGCAACATCATTCATATGGAAACAAACACTTTTTAGGACCAAAAAAGCATGAAGTTCCATTAATGGCCACTTTCCTAAATCTAACCATACCAATATCACCAGTTAAACACCAGTTCATCAAAATGTAAACTAGTTCCTAACTGCCAAGAGAATGTGTTGCATTTTCCTGAAAACCTGTAATTGTGTTATTTTTATATAATAGCCTATTTAACTGTATACTGTGAAATTGTAGAGATGAGTTACAGTAGCTTAAAATTAAAAGTTCATGCAGTGACCTACAAATGTCAGGCATAAAAGATCATTTGACTGTTACAAAAAAAAAAAAAATCATCCCTCATTCTTCCGTGAAGGAATTTGTTTTTTAACTGTGTGATCTAATTACAATAGTATTTTGCCAACAAAAGCGTGAGTCACATACAGCAGAAATCACCTGCTCATAGCCGGAGGAAACAAGTTGCCTCTGGTAAAACGAAATAGCCAAAAGCTAACACTGCTGTAATAAAGTAATACATTTTTTTTTTAATTTTGCATTGTTTGTTTCACATTTTTAATTCAAACTAAATTAAAAACACAGCCTAACGATTCCAGAAAAGAATTACAATAATAGAGTGACAATATAATGTCAGAGTTCCCACCTAAATCTAAAAAAGTATATTTCCTTGTTTCTACTTAATCATGACTGACTATTGAAAATGTGTCATTATAATAAGTAATTAATGAGTCATTTAGTTGAGATGATTAATGCTCACTATGCCGTTGCAAAAGGTGAGGTTAGATTATGGATGGTAGAATACTGTGAGAGCACAACTGCTGTTCAATATTACAATGCTATTATGCTCAATGGTAGGTTAATTCCAGATGTATAAAAACCCAGCTAGAGGTGTAAACCCAGAATGAGATGTTTTTTAAATTACAATACTTTGCTTATATAATACTTAATTAGGCAATGAATCAGTGCAAGAAGGATGTTTAAATCACGTGCACAGTACACCAAGATCAAACAACTGAATCTGTAAATATCTAGTCAAACTGGATCTTTCTAACCTCAAACTATGTTTGTTTTTAAATGAGTTTAATTGCTTGTTTGCAATGCAATTATGGAATGTAGTGCTTTGCAGAGCTGCTCTTGAGCCTTTTTACGGTAGGTGCTGCGGCCGCCCCATTGAGTTATTGACTAAAGAATGAATAAGGGTGTGTTATCAGGAAGGCTTTCGAAATGTTGGAGGACTGAGAAACACCTTGTATCTTAATTCCAGTCATTAAATAAAAAAAACAACATGTAACGTGTGTGTCATTTCCCAAAAAAACTAAAACCAATTAATAACTACTCTCTCTCTCTCTATCTCTCTCTCTCTCTCTCTCTCTCTCTCCCTGTCTCTCTTGTAACACTCCAAAGAGAAAAAAAAAGCTTGAAATTGCATCACATGACCCCTTTAAATCATGCTAAGGGCTAGGGTTGGCTAATGATATGTAACCAGGCAACAACTAGTTTTGTTCATGTAACGGAGGCCAGCGAGTAGTGCTGTGCAGGTAAACCTCACTCCCCGATCTCAAGAGACGCACTAGCGACAGATGCTAGTGGCTGTAGGCATTTAGCCTCCTTGTTAGTGCGTCCGCCTCCCATGCCGGAGACCGGGGTTCGAGCCCCGCTCGGAGCGAGTGCGAGGAGCATCAAAGAGGACCTGGGTGAGAGGGGTTACATTGGTGCCGTGACCCGGATGGGAGTGAGGTTTAGGGGGGTGAGTGTAACGGAGGCCAGCGAGTAGTACTGTCCAGGTAAACCTCACTCCCCGATCTCAAGAGACGCACTAGCGACATCCCCGCTTGGAGCGAGTGCGAGGAGCATCAGAGAGGACCCGGGTGAGAGGGGTTACATTCATCTATAAGTATTGTTACTTACCAGTAACAGAAACTAATAAGTGTTGATCAGGCACGTCACACTCGTTAATATCCTGAAACTATGGTTACGTTATATATTGTTTTTTTATCACCGCAGGAGAGATAAACACATTTTTGTTTCATTATTTGTTGGGAATGTGAGGTCATGGTCACAGCTGAGGAAAGTCAGTGCCGCAGGGAGTTAGATGCATACAGGGTTTTTTTCTGGAAAAAAAAAAGAGTTTGGTTCTAATTATTCATACAATTATCTATATCGTAACATTTTCTCAACAAAAGGGCGAGGTATGCACAGCAGGCATCAAATGACTAACAGCTGAGTAAAATTAGTCATTAATTCGGTAGCAAATGTTGAAGATGTGGCTTTATGTAGGCTAACTTTAAAAATAACTTTTGCTCATAGTATTTTATGATCAAGCAAACAACCAAAAATACCACCAAGCACTGTTTTCCAGGTTTTTTCATCAGATATCTCCTAGGTTAGTCATGCACAACAAATGAAATGCCATTAAGGAAACTGTTCACTATGAATAAAAGAGATCATCTGTGAAAATCCAATGCAAAGAAACAATAACAACCCGAGAGAAAGACTGAGAGGAGGAAGATGACGAAGAAGAAGAAGAGAAAGAAGATGAAGTACAGAAGGTGTTAAAGAAAGAAAGCTCATGTAAGAAGAGAGGAAGAGGACAGCAAGGTGGAGGAGGAGAGAAAGAAGACCCAGGATCTTAAATGAGATAGACAGATTCAGTTCAGTCAAACTGACTGTGTTATGAATCATGATGGGTCTATTACTGCAACCCCAGCCCCGAACAGTTTTTTCTTAGTGTGAAGTATACTTCAATAAAAAAAAGCATTTTCTAAAAATACATTTTAAGCTCCAATTCTTGCTATCAACAGATTTAAATGATAATTACAAAATATTATCATATTTCTATAAGAGTGTCACTAAATTCATTTCAGACATTTTTGAAGACAAAGGAGAGGGAGTGGTCATGGTGAAACATCTCTGAAAAGCCCTGAATGTGCTCTGTACAGGACATCCAGACTGTGGCATGTACAGTCTCAGAGAAATTCACAAAAATATAATTTCCTCATATGAGGCCGCAGGGTCTTAAGAAGCTAAGGATTAAGGATACTAAGAAACTAGTTAATAGACAGAATTGGTCCCTATACTAAAGAGTTACCAAAACCTTTTCTATTATAAAGAAGCTTTTGTGGCTCTCTGGTGGTGGATCTTCATGGAACAATCACTGATAATAAAGAAACTGTATTTTTCTTTTTCTTTCAAGGGATCTTATGCTTATTTTAAATCATAGAAAAATATGTTTATGAGTTTCAAAGTTCAGTTTAACATCTTTTGATTGCTAGAAGCTATTTAATTATAAGTCTTAAGGATCATATGTTCAAAAATGTCAAACAACTGTAAAAAATGGTAACTCTAGCTGGAAATACTCTGGTATTTTCTGTTCAGTTTGACATCTGTACCTTTGATAGGTTTCTTTATAAAGTTTTTGCAGCAAAATTTCGAAAATCTCGATTGTCTCTTGTTTTTAAATTTTCAAGCTAAAAAGGTGTTTACTTTTTACTTTTGAATACTCATTTTCAATTAAATATGGATAAATTTTTGGCTAGGTACTTAATTTAAATAAAAGCTTATTTTACAGTCCTGTTCCTCATCACATAGTTATTGTAATTACTATAATAAGTACATAGTATATGTATACTATGTACTTATTATAGTAATTACAATAACTATTTGATAACTAGGTACTAACCCTGAACCTACCCCTAAACCTAACCCTAACCTATAGTTACCTTGTATTACAGGAACTTTCTTAGATAAATACACTGTAAGTACACTATAAGTACATGTTAGTACACATACTGTAAAATAAAGTGCAACCAAAAGTTTTGACGTGTACTAAATTATGAAACGATTTCTATGTCTGTGAGCTGTATAGTGACATGACATGAAAAGATTGACAGCTAAATGATTTTAGGTGAACTATGCCATGGGCGACAAGGTTACATACATACAAAAAAACAATCCACAGCTTGATTGCAAACCCGAGTGGGTCAAAGTGTGTTTATTTCATCAGATTGTAAAGCTTTTTAAAACCTAAAACACTGTCTTTTGTTACAATGCAATGTAGATGCACTCGCAGGTAGACACTAAACCTGTTCGTCCTGTCAAACACACATCCACAAAATACTGTATTCAAAACAAACAAATGCCAGTGTTTCTTTGGAATTACGTCATTAGGTCTTGACAGTGACTGCTTGTGTAAAAAACACTCACTCTCTCATCTTTTTTTCTCAGGTAAGTGTTTTAAGTATGTCTGGAAGCAAGTTTTTTTTGCCTTGTATATTGGTTGGTAAGTTGTTTTTTTTTTTTTTTTTTTAATCTCAAATCAAAGAACATTTACATATGGTTCATTATCATTATTTTATTATATCAATCCAGTCACATCCCTAAAAGACTTCATGTGAATTATCACTTTTTATTAGAGAGACAGTGACATACAACCTACATTGACAATCCATTACAGTAATGTATTCAGAACATTATTTTTCACATATTTCTCATGATAAAAATTTCTCACTGAAGAAGTCCTCTAGTTGTACAAGTAGAACGAGGAAGAAATATTGTATTTCAAAAGCAATAGAAACAAGAAAATCATGTGGAGAATCAAGTTTGAGTATCATTTGATGAAATTTTGATTATACATACTAGGTAGTTTGTTTAAGGGTGTGAGCGAATCTTTAAAAGAAAAAGTTGTCAGGTCTACTCTACTTCCATCTAGAGGACGAACATTTAATCTGCATCTAGTACAAACTCACTCTCAGTAGTTACATCTACCAAGCATTCCTCTGACACTGAGCTTTTAGATATTTGCATCTCAATGATTCATTTATTTATAAAACAGGTGAGATAATTAAAGAGAGAATTTGTCGATTGTTTTATAGAACAGAAAAATACAAATATCCAGAAGCAAGGAAGGAAGGAGTGACAACAGATGAGTGAGTTAGAGGGGAAGTGTGACAGATCATGCTTCCCAGACTTGGCTCAGTTCCTGTTGTGGTGGGGTGGATCACGGATTTTCTCCATGTAGGATGAGGGAAATGACCAAGGATTTCTTTTTCCTGATTAAACAAGCATGCCTGCGCCTTCCAAGCCTTTCCTGTCTGTACAAAGGAATTTGTGTGTGGGTGTGTGTGTATGTGTATACATATTTATTTAACTATATGGGAAAAATACTAGCCCCTAAATGTGAACTAAATCTGACAAAACCTTCCGTTGGGAGCATCCAAGTGTGTATTTTTTAAGAAAAGTAAATACTGTTTTGTATCTAATAAAGTTTTTGATATTAGTATTACTGCTTTGTATACTAATATCATATAATATGTTTTGGTGTACTTTACAATTTCAAAGTTGTTTTTAGATTATTTTTTTAGATTTTAAAAAGTAATTTGTTTCCTTTTTTTAATGGCAAAGCTGAATTTTCAGCAGGCGTTACTCAAGTCTCTCATGATCCTTCAGAAAACATTATAATTCACTGATTTGTTGCTCAAAAAAACATTTATTAATATAAATGCTATTTTATTGTTATTAAATTACTTATGTACTAATTTCTTGTTTATTAAACTGTTGTATAAAAGCAATATCACATTCACGATCATGCTGTTGGTCAGAATATCTATGTGATTGCCTGCAGTCTAGTGTTAACATTATTATTCAGAACATCAGGATATTCAGAGCAGCACTATTGATTGTATGATATTGCTCAATTATATACTGATATGAGATACATAGAGATGCATATATGAGATAACAAAATATCATTGCTTGTTGATGAAATACAGAGAATGAAAAATGTTTTGCATCCCATTTTATAAATTTTTCACAGACCTATAAATAACATTTAAGACTGATATTTATACTCTTAAAGGGGGGGGGGGGGGTGAAATGCTATTTCATGCATACTGAGTTTTTTACACTGTTAAAGAGTTGGATTCCCACACTGTAAAAAATTTCTAGTTGTTTTTACAAAAACTTTTTGGCAGCTGTGGTTGCCAGAATAATTTTGTAAAAATACAGAAAACTGTAAACACATTTACGTCAAAAACTGTTAATTTTACAATATAAAGCTGTAATTTACAAACAAGAAAATGTGAATATAAACCAGTAAATTCAACAACACACAAAATTAAATCTGTTTTGTACCTTGAAAATACTGACAACCACCATAATAATAAAGATGGTACTGTATAAGAGAAAGCCACATGAAGTATCAAAGCTCATCACAAGTAGCTTCACCACAAGCAGAAGTATATATTAACATATAGAAGGTGCACATTTATGGAAACACAAAACACCATCATGGTAACACACGTGATACTTAAATAATGCAAAAAACTTTCATTAAGCAACAGAAGATGTAACATAAAGCTCAAATGTACATAACTGATAACAAGAACTATTTAAAAACATGATTATTTAAACAAAATACTTTCAAACGTGGAGTGTCACGCAGGGAATTCTGGGAATATCAGTTTACAGTTTTAGACTGTAAATTATACATTGATTTGTTATTTTTTTACTTCTAAAAGCTGTATAATTAACAGAATTTTACTGTAAATTTACATTAAATGCTTTGTTAGATCTTTTACAGTTTTTCCCTGTATATAGTACGGGAACTTACTGTTAACCTATTATCAGTTTTTTTCCGTAGCGTTTTTACAAAATTTTACAGTTAAAATTACACTTATTTTTTACAGTGCATGCTAAACATGGACAAAGTTTCAAAAATTAAGTTGTACGTTTGAAGGAGTATTTCTGTTCCAAAAATATTCCTTCCGGTTTGTCACAAGTTTCGGAAAGTTTTTTTCGAGTATGGCTCTGTGTGACGTTAGATGGAGTGGAATTTCCTTATATGGGTCCTAAGCCACTTCTGCCGGAAGAGCGCGCGCTCCCGTATAGCAGAGCACTGAGAGGCTGAGCACACTGATCAGAGCGAGAACGTCGCGAAATGTCACAAAAGAAGTGTGTTTTTGGTTGCCAGGGCAAGACAACCCTGCACAGATTACCAAAAAAAAAAAACAGCATTAAGGGACCAGTGGATGGAGTTTATTTTTACAGAGCATCAACGGAGTTGTGCAAGTGTTTGTGTCTGTTCCCTGCATTTCGAAGATGCTTGTTTTACAAACAAGGCCCAGTTTGACGACGGATTTGCGTATCGTTTATTTCTTAAGGATAATGCAGTCCCAACGAAAAAGGGTCACAATCGTGTGTTGGAACCGCAGGCGGTGAGTAAAACTGCTTAAAATATCTCTGCCTCCTTGTTAGTGCGTCCTCCTCCCATGCCAGAAACCCGGGTTCGAGCCCCGCTCGGAGCGAGTCGTTGCTGCTGCTGCTCTCGTTCAGTTTCAGCCTCTGGATCTGATTCTGGATCATAAATAAACGGCTGAATCTGACTGTTAGCCATGGTTTGTTTTGGATGTTTTTTTCCTCACGGTAATGTCACAGCTTCCAAACGCTCTCAACGCAAAAGCCTACTCGCGCTCGTGATTCTTTAGCTCCGCCCACACGTCACGCCTCCAGTCGGTCGTGTTTTTCCAGGAAAAATCGGTACAGACTATCTTTCTCTTATGAATATAATAAAACTAAAGACTTTTTGGAGTTATGAAGGATGCAGTACTACTCTATAGGTACTCAAGATTAACAGGATATTGAGTGAAACCGAGCATTTCAGAATTCATACATACAAATGAATTCTGAATAATAAAGGTTTCCCAAGCTTGCACAGTGATGCCAAGATTTATTCTGGTTTCCCAAACGAAGATTTCAATGAACAGTTCTAGAAAGACCATTTCTTTCTTAGAACAAATAACACTTTAATAATCTAAAGAACATTATTCTGATATAAAGAATCTTTTTTGCAATGGAAAGGTTCCATGGATGGAACCATCAATGCTAATAAAGAACCTTTATGCTTAAGAGTATACAGGTTTTCCAGGACTGTGGGAATATGACATCTATATCTCATCTCTAAGAATATGAAAAACATGCATGCCTCACAGAGATGAGTATAACTCAAAATCATACACATTTCTCTCTCTCTCTCTCTCACACACACACAGACACACACACAGCCAAAGCAGCCATTTCATTTATACACAAACTGCATGTAGCTGCATGTTCTCAGCACAGCATATTGCTGCAGAATCTCACATGAGCATGTCACACTCACATTATGGCTGCTCTGCTCTATGGTTGCCAATGGTGACAGAAGCTTCCTCTCAGGCATGAGCGGGGCTAGGCATCAGGGGGTCATACCATAGAAACAGAATAAGCTTCAGATCATTGGGTCCCATGGCCCAGTGCTGGGAGTCACGTGGTACCACTGTGACCAACCCCCTCCTTCCTCTCCCTCAGAATCCACACGAGTGGGGGAAGGGACGGAGAGGAGGGAAGTTGGGAGAGAACGAGGGAGGGTTGAGTTGGAAGCATGAAGGCAAGGTGAAAAGTGTGAAGCAAACAAGCGAGTGAGAGGGAGTCCCATATCCTCCGGAGTAACAGAGAAGAGGAAATCATAGCCATAGCCCTGACCCTGTGCACATAACCTGGAGAAAAGGATCACAGTGTAACTAGAGAGACAGAGAGAGAAAGTGACATAGATAATAGGAACAGTCCGGAGAACTGGACTGGATATAAAAGGCTGTCAGAGAGGGAATGTATCTTGGTGGCTCATCTTCAGGAAACCTCCCGGCTATGTAAGGAGGTCTGTGGATTTTTGTAAGGATTGCATAATTAGGGAAGATTCTTTGGGAATATTACACTTGGAAGCCGGGATAGTGTGCCATGAGTGGGAACAGGAGGCGGAAGAGGGATTGCTGAAGCATGGAGCAGGTGAGTAATACAGCATGTGTACAATTAATTACACAGAACAAACATGTTTCCTATGTCATGACGGTGATGCTTCGGGCAAAGCAAATAGCACAGCTGGAAGCTTGTGACAGTTTCTAACAGCTAAAAAATCCTTAACACTACTGTGTGAATTACTTTTTATGTTTTTAGCTTATTCTGTTCATGATTTTTTTCTTTGTGATGATGATGTAATTCAAAGAACATAATTTCATATATAAAGGGTGTTGGTATCAGAATCACTATTTGATTTGAATATAGCCTTTTTTATTTGCCATATCCCTGCTTAAAATCAGATATGAGTAACCTTATACTCTGCTTTGCATGACAACAATGCATCTAAAAAACTAGCATGCAGATACCAGTCCAGACAAGTACATCATATTTGATAACTGCAGATTTAGGGAAGCATTATACTGAAGTTTAGGGGATGGCGCTTGAATAAGATGACAGATTTTTTTTTAAGTTTAGTCAAACTTGATTAATCCCTATGGGGAAATTACTAGTAGGGTTACACAGCTGCTTCTGTAATCACACACACACACACACACACACAAAACCCTGCTAAAATATTGGGAGACAATAAACAAGTAATATTTCTCAAACTCAAAGAGCTCAAAATATTCATAATGTTTGATTCACATACACAAACATTTTTTTAGACACCACTAATATGTGTTCTTATTTACACAAACTGTATAAATACACAATTGACAAGCAGCTGCATTTCTTTCCAGTTGTTGCTTTCTATGCAGTGACACTAAAGAGAAACAAGGATGCTGATTCTCTGGGCTGAATTTGCTGCCTGAGCATTACGTCACAGTCTCAATAGTCTTGCTCCTTTGGGACAGGGATGGGTGTGAGAGAGACACCGTGACACTGCATTTTGCTTTTGTTTGCATTTCAGCGACGTCTGAATGCCATTTAGCCAAATATTTATTTCCTGAACAATCTTCCCCTCTCTTTAAGCGGGTTGCATGCTGTTTTTCCCGCTCTCCTGAGATGAATTATTCATGCACTCATTCAGAGGGGGACACGGCACGTCCTCAGCCACGTCTTGCACGGGCCTAACGTCACTAACCAGGTGATGTCATCCCCATGCAATAGTAAGGATGTCACTGAGTAGGACAGTTGTATTATTACATTGTGTGAATATGTGTGAGAATATAAATACTCTATGAGGACGTGTGAATTCACAACACATGAAAAATAGCAGCACCACTTGAATATAACATGTTTGTCATTATATTCATTTTAAGGCTATTTAAAACAACATTTAATATTAGCTTTATATCGGTGGGGCATTTAATGTATATAAAATCAATCATCAGTTTTTTGAGTTTGAGAAAGCGATTCATGTCTGTTTCAAGACATATTTATTTGTAACATGCCTCCTTAGTTTGATTTGTGCTAATGTTTTGGTGCGGATGTTTCCCATAATATCTCAGATTCCTATTTCCCCTGTAGATTGACAGTGTTTGACATTCAGAAGTGTCTGGATGGCCACTCACATGTAATTGAGTGTTTACGAGAGGAATAGGAAGAGACTTTATGGGCAGAGCAGATCAGTGCTGAACAGGGACCCGATCTTATCTCCAAATGTCTGTTTATTTGTGTAAATGCATTGTCATGGAAAAATGCCAACAGGCACTAATGACAAACTAGCCAAACAACAGACCACCACGGACTGAGAGTAGCAGTAAGTCGATACTATAGGCAACAAAAGTCAGTAATAACACATCTTTGCTCTTATTGGTGCAGGGAAGCATAAGGTAAAATATGCTTCAAATACTTAACATTCCCACTATGATACAGTCCAGTGTGTGTGTGTGTGTGTGTGTGTGTGTGTGTGTGTGTGTGTGTGTGTGTGTGTGTGTGTGTGTGAAGGTCGTTTCATCGATCAGGTGTATGGATGGAATGACAGTAAGAGCAGCTGGCTCTTTGAGCACAAGTGCAAACCAACTAAAAATAACAACTGAGTTCAGCCTGATGGTTTACTCTGATCTGTTTGGAGCTCATTCTTCTCTTGTCAAAAAAACTGTAAGTTATTTTATGGTGTGTATTAAACAGGCCCATGAGCCAAAACACAGCTGCAACTGTAGTCAGTAATGCAGAAGCAAAAAGCTACGCATTGGTAAGAAACAAATACATAAGGTGGTATAACTTTAAACTGTTGCTTCTGGCTAAATCCAAGTCCATAATCCATATTGATTCTTCCTCAGCACCAAAGCTGATATATTTGTTTACAACTATTTTGGACTGTTTTTGCTTGTAAATAGTGCCTGATCTGTGCATATTTCTCTCCTGATTCAGACAAGATGACTTTTTATATAAAGGACTAGATCGAGGACTCACATTTTAGACACAAATAAATAAATAAATAATTGAAGTTAAATAGTAAAAAAAATCCATTACAAATCCATCTTGTTTGAAATCTCATTCTGGTGGCACCCATTCACTGCAGATGATCCATTGGTGAGCAAGTCAAGTAATGCAAATACTTCCCTAAATATTTTCATTCAATATTACATGAATTACACCAACTACTGGTGTTATTGATGTAAGTTGCAAAAGGAGTCACTGTAAAAATCCAAACAGGTTGATAGCCTGTCTGGAATGAGAGAAACACAGACAAGGGGAGTGATACAAACAGTGACAAGTCCTAGTGCTGTTGGACTGACACATTACCAGTCTAATAAAATAATGGAAATCAGGAGGCCTGTCACATTACGGAAGTGAACGGCTTGTAAAAAGATCCTTTTATATACAAACAAAAAAATATATTATCTCTACCAGTATTTTTTTTTTTATTTCTTCCCTTGCTTTGACTTGGAATCAAGTTTTGGTTTCATCTTACATGAGATTCGTTTTCACCAAACTGTCTACGGGCCATTTTTGATGGGTCTAAGGAATGCCTACAAATGTACACAGAATCTCTGAATTACTGCACTGCAGTGTATTGAAAGAAAAACTGCAGATGCTCCACCAATATCAGCATTCAATCCTTCCAGATCAGCAGTCAGGCAGCAGCTGTGCATTTGATATTCTATATCTAGAAGACACTTTAGAAAACAAGCTTCCATTTGAAGTTGACAATAAATTCACTGCAATGTTCTTAAAGGGACAAACTTTAGGCAATAAAGGCTCACCACAAGACAAAAGAGAACACATGTTGTCTGGATGGACCTGTTTTCTCTGCTAATGTCTCAGTAGTTGATGTTACAGCTGGAGCTAATGATCTGTTACTTCATCACTGTCCACCATTCCGGAATTACTTATATGGGAGAGAGAAAGAGAGAGAGAGATTGAGAGTTTGTCTTGCACTCGTTTATCTCATTCACATTTTTTTTTAATCTTGTCCCTTTCTTCTCATCCCTTTCACATCCAGAAGCTCATCTGTTCTGCCTCTGCCATTTATTTGATCCCTCTCGTGGCCATATTGTGACATTTTAGGTTTCCATATCATGTTGGTTAGATTACATGGATTATGGATTATATTTGGAGGGAGATTCATCCCACTCTACTGTTAGTGGGCAGATGGCTGAGGGTTTGTGTTCACAGAGAAAATGGCCTCATATAAGCAAACTATCTAAAATCACTGCTAGATTTATAATGTGTTTTTTGTAGTTGCAGTAAATTATAAGGGAGGTTATGGGGCAAAACTATTGCTCTTTAATGGAGCATGGGTTGTCTGGCTTTGAAGAAACTGGCATGTACTTCTGAGATATGCTTTACAGATGATGCTCTTTCCAGATCTTAATGTATTTAACAGAGTCAGCTCACTGTAAAGCAATGCCTGGGACCTTTCTCATTTGCAAATGGCTGAACAGGATATATTTTTGTGAATGTTGGTGATGGCTCGAAGGAGATCATTTAATGAACTTTAACCCAAAAGTAGAGACAATAATGTTTCTTCTAATATTTGATATCTACTTTTGCTGTGCTGAAATAGCACATAATATTTAAAAAAAAAAAACTGTATTCATATGGCTGTGCATGTGTGGATGTTTTTGAACATGTAGAGGTCAGACAGAAGCATCAGCCCTTTGGTGTCTGACCTTTATCCCTGAGGAAGAGAAAGGAAACAGTGGTATATATGCTATACCACATGTGAATTATGAGGAAACAGGACGTTAGTGCTCCAAGCACCAAGAAATGGTCTCAGTGACCAAAAACAGTCTCAGTATCCCCATCACAGCTCATAAATAGAGAAAATGATAGTTTGTGTAACACAATACAGTACCATTCAGAGCATTTCCTCTCACTCCAGTTATTTTTACCTTTTAGTGCTTTCTTTTTTCCTCCAGGGATAATTTAGCATAGGTTCACAGATGTTTCTGCTGCATAATCATATACACATACTATATTTAAACACTGCTTTCTAAGGGCCTCCAAATACATTAAATATTTATAGCACATAGTCACTCTTGTATAATTAGGTTTTTATCTTATTTTAGCTAAGTCAGATTTGAGTAAGGTTTAGCATGTTTCTTTCTTTCTTTTGCCTGGTAATTTGTAAAACACAACAAAGCATGGCTTCTCTTCATGATTGAAGAAACTGAACATTGTAGATTTACGACAGGTAGTAGGGACCACAGAAGACATGGGGTCGAGAACCCTGTTACGCCTCCCTCCTTCTGTCCCAGACACATACAATGGGGTTCAAACTATATAGGAGTATATATATATATTAATCTGGGATTTAAATTTTTTTAATTTAAACTTGGAAATACACAAAAGGCATTGGGATGATTTTTAGAAAGTATGAACAAAGAAACATTACATAACATGAAAAGGTCATTTAAATTAAATGAAATTCAATTAAGATCAAGTGACTCTTTGTACAGATGATCAGATGTTCTTCTTAAAAAAAAAAAACTTCAAGATGCTCTTTGGATAATTTCAAATCATGCTGTTTCATATGACCGTGAAATTCAAATTTAAACAATGAACTTGTGGACCTACAGCTCAAGTGCTGCTCTATATCAAAGCAAGTACAGACACATTCACAAACTCATGTAACTGTTATGCGGTTAATATAAATTCCAATGTAATTTTTTTACTTAATTAGAAAAATACAACATCTAGGCATTTTCATTATGGGACTCTATTTGAACTCTACTGTACATCTTCATAAAAGAATGGGAAAGAGCTACACAGCTTGAAATTATAGTATAACATTAGATCATTACATAAAAACACACTAGTACACTGAAGTAAGTGTAGCTCCCGGGCTTTTTTACGAGCACTGCTTGGATGATGATGATTATGATGATGAGAGAAGCAGAGGACGAAGGACTCTGCGCAGCACTGGAGCCATATACAAGGTTCATTTAACAAATGTTTTGGTACAATGCATAACAGTGACTTTAACAATGGTACAATGCATAACAGTGACTTTAAGCCACATGAACATTTTGAGGCCAAACGGGCTTAATACGCAAAAGGGCAGCAGAATGGAAATAACCTACATGTGGCTGTGTTTTGGCAGAGAGCTACAGTCTCCCAATCGCTCTATCTCCTCTTATCTTGTGGCTTGCAGGGGTTATTGGGATAATTTAATCTGGTTTGGTGGTAAGAGAGGATAATGAGCACTGGAGGGGATTCTGAGTTAAACACACTCACTCACAAAAGCACGGACACATGCATTAAAGTTACAAGTCTGAGGTTGGAAAGATTATTATTATATATTTTTTTACAATGTTTTTGAAAGAGGTCTCTTATGCTCACCAAGGCTGCATTTATTTGACCAAAAATACACTAAAAACTGCAATCTTGTATTTTAAAATAACAGCTTAATATTTTATAAATTTTAAAATTGAATTCATGTTTCTTAGATGGCAAAGCTGATATTTTTTTGCATCCATTACTCTTCATGGTCATACAATCCTTCAGAAACATTATAATATGCATATTTGATGCTCAAAAAACATGTATATATATGCTACATAATTAGTTTTCAGTCTATACCACATATTGTGTCTTTAATAGGACCATCACTGTGCTCAAAACTTGAAGAAACACACAAAAAAGGAGCTTGCAAAAGCCTGTCTCTTTTTCTTTCTGTCTCTCTAATGACAGCCACATGGGCTGCTGAGGCACTGAGTCAGTGGAAGGGCCCGGTGCCACGTTCTCTGTGATTTCTGCAGCACCAGCAGTGTGTTTCTCAGTGCCCTGAGGACGTGAAACTTTAAGGTGCTGGCTGATGGTCTGCAGCTTTCCAGAGCTCCCAAACTCTTCAATTCAATACAGTTCGGTTTAATCAACAAGACAGCGTACAAAAGAAAGCTTGTTTTGAGTTGCTTAACTTAATCTAAATGAGCAAAGAAGTGAGGTCACTGTTTGCCATGTCTCCAGGCAGCTTTGTCAATGTGCTGCCGGTCGGCCAATAACAATGAGCCAGCTTGAGTCGACTTCCTATATTTACTTGACAGTCAATTCACACCCAAGTCTTCCCGCTAATCAAACAACAAACAAACCAAAAACAGTCAGCTTCAGTTCTTTAGGGAAGTCAAGACTGAGAAACACAAACATGAACGCTTTTGTGAGCTATTTTTATTCACCGTTTCTGAGTAAGACTCCAGCATTGTATTTTTTTTCTGTGGTAAAAGGGCAAGTCTAAAGCAGTTGCCTTTATATCAGTACTACATTTCTGTTTGCTTGCGTCTCGTTGATTGATCTGTCATGACCACAGCGTGACCAGCAGAGCTCTAGACTGAAGCGCCTGTATGTTTAATGGTCACATTCTGCAGGTTGCACTGGCTTTACTTCCCAATCTGTAACATTTAACCGAAGCTCACATTTCCCTCCCTGTTCATGATTCATATCCATCCCGTGAGGTGTCACTTGTTCAGAGAAACTCATTTTTGCCATGATTTCTTCTGTAGTAAACAGTTATTTAGTACCACTGAAACACAGTATGAGTCAGAATATATACACTAACAAATTTTCCATGCTTATACCATGTTTTTTGTTTCGCTACCATGGTTTTACTGCAAGCCTGTCAATCACTGCACATGTCAACTACTAACTATAAAAATTAGGTTTTCAGTGTTCATGTGTTGTATGTTTTCTGTGCATATCTCGAAATATATCTTTACAATATTTTAATGGCAAACATTAAAAAGAAAAATTATATATAAAAATGTACTATTATTACTGAAAAGGATAATTTTTATCTTTGATATGTAGACCTGATTTTTAGTTATTATAATGTAATACATTTTTAAGTCATTTACATTTTAAAACATTGTTTTCTAAATTGTGTCTTTGTAGACCAAGGATATCATAGTTCATTGGCTAAAAAACACATGTAAAAACAACTGTAGGTCTAAACGTGTAATACCATGGTATAATCATCTGATTCCATCACTTTACTAAGGATCTACGTCATTTTTGTCAAGGTATCTCGCTACTAGAGCTGTTTTAGTCGTTTCATCTCTCTCTACACACTCATACTTTACTCATCTTCCAGTTTTCTGTTATGTCTTTTTGTTCCCGTCTATCTTTTTATCTGGGTACAAAGAGGGCTTTGTTTTCATGGCCTTGAACGCACCGCGCTCTGGCGCACGTCACGCGTCCTGCTGCTGCTTCATAGTTTCCGAACGCAAACGCAAAGCTGCGTAACACGTAATGACCGCGTGCTGCCGCCAGAGGGAGCGACGCGCATCTCGCGTTGCAACACACCGATTAATCCAGCGCGTTGTGCTGTAGTGGGACAGGCCGGTGGAAGAACGGAACGGATTTGCATCGGGGCAAGGGAAGAGGCAGGGCATCGCGGGCAGCCCAAACAACGGGAAAGAGGCGAGGGGACGGAAGATAACTGGATAGGCGAAAGCCACGATCCAATATAAATCGCGTACAGCAGACTTATTTTACGCACATCTTAATCGCGACCCCCTCGAAACCCCCTGCTACCCCCTTGCAAAACAAGTTAAGCTGTCCAATGAATGGAGTTGCATTCTGCCTTGTTGGAATACCTCCGTATCCAGAAAACGAAGTAAGTGCAAGACTTTTCTTCACTAAAGCACAGCGCGCTGAGCATCGGGTGCTCCGCAAGTGTTTGTGTAAAGTCGAGTTGAACATCAGTGTGTGTTAAACAGTGTAGCATTAGAGAGCATGATTTCCTAAGAGGATTTAGTGGCGTGGCGTGGCTACAGTGTGTACAAACAGATGACACCGCTTTTCCTATTGAAACTCTTCTTAACAGCCCGCTTGGGTCACTTATCGCATTTTACCCTTCAGTAGTTTATGAAGCGTGTATTAACGACTGAAATGGTCGTACTGTAACATAAAAAAGCACATTGTTGTTGTTGTCAACGCTGCTGTGAGCTCGGGATTCGATTGCACAGCCTGTCAATCAATCACTACACGTAATTCACGTATTTATCAATGATTCAACTACAAAATCACAGTCTTGTTTTTCTCTTCATGTGCTGTCATTTTTTAAAATGATTTTAATTTAATTTTAATTTAATTTAATTTAATTTGTATGTGTACTAAGCCTAAACGATAAAGTATAAGTTATAATGCTCATCAGAATTAGAAAACAGGCTGGTTGTTGTTTTTATATTTGATACAGATAATTGTTTATGTCTGATGTGCAGAATCGACTTTTATAATGATTAATAAATGTAACTGTCATAAAATTGGTATTATTAAAAAAAATAGAAAAAACATAGAAAGTTGTGTTATTTATACCAACAATACATTATTATAATTATAATTATATATTTATAAAAATCCTTTAGAAACCATATGAATGCATTTACAGATAAATGCATTTAACTGTAGATCTGATATTACAGAACTGATGCTGGCGAAACTGATTACTGATTTTACCCATGATATCACATAATGTATCCTTCTGTTGTTTTTAGTGTAGATATTATATGAATTGAGATTCAGAATTATTTTGCAAACGAGTTCTTTGCAGTTTCATGCTGTTTGATCTGCTTGACTACTGACAGCTTGCTTTAGAAATCAATGGTCTATTTTATTTCGGGAGGTTTCTTTTTCCAAGCAGGCTAGTCTCCTTTTTCATCTGTGTGTCTGTTTTTATTTATGAGGAGGGAAAGAGGAACCGTTTATTTGTAAACCACTGTATATATGAGTGAGAGAGTGTATGTGTGTGTTGTCCATGAGTGTATGGGTGTGTAACCGCACATTACAACATCACCCAGGGCGATAGCTTTACTTTTTCTCAGATCTTTTCATCATCATAATTCTTGTTTTACAGTCAGAGGTTTTCCTCTGCTCTTTTATTGGAACGTTTGATGTGAAATGAGGAAGGAAAGAGTGTTTATGCGTATAGCAATCAGGACTAAATGGTTTTTCGTGCATCGTTAGCAATAGATTATATTCTATAATTTATTTTATTATGTCTGTTTAGTTATTTGTGTTTTAACTAAAGATTTTACCACACTGTTTAGTGACATACGTAAAGGGATCTTGATTTGCACCAAATTTATTTAGACACTTAAAATGTCTGAATTATCAAATCTGGAAGCTTCTTTTGTCATGAGACAAATTCCAAGTTTGTGTAAACATAATTGCCAATAGGTCTCTTCCTGATTTTGATTCTTTTTTGAGCCATTTTGGTGTCAAAAGGATTTTTAGTGCATGTTTGATGTCGGTTCTTCTCAAGTTAACCACAGATGTAGTTCATCTAGCTCTTTGTGCCCTATGATGGAGATGGAAATATGTTTGATATTAGTCCTGAAAACATGAATGATACACAAATTGCTGTTCTATAATATAGACACTACAATGTTATATATCCATAATCTATATTTAGAGGTCAGTGAGCAAAAGGCAAGTCTGTAGTGAATGCTGTGAATTGAATCACTCAAACTGAATGGTTTGCTTTAACAAAAAAAGCTTATTGTCTACCATTTATAAATAAATGATAATGTCTAATTATTTTGAATTTATGTGTAGCTATTCGGGTCAACCGTATAATTCTTTTCTTTTGTTTAGACTACTTCCATGTTATGTTTCTGATTTGAATGCATGGCATGTGTTGATAATGAATGCACATCAGAGGTACACACTTTCCATGCGCACTAGAAAGCACAGTAAGAACACGATTCATTAGTGTTTGAGAACCATTCCAGATTTTGATCAGTATATCAACTTTTTAGCATTTGAAATCATAAAATATGATAGACCTCTGTGAAGCAGTTTTTCTTTTAAAAAATCTGTATGTTAATAGACCTATTAGGCCTAAACTCACTTCAGCATCCTTTACATGACAATGTAAAAGGTTTAATATTATTTACAGTGGTGGTGGAATAATAATATTTTAGAGTGTGACAGTTAAGTAATTTATTTAAGGAATTGAGTCTGTCTGTGAATATGACATAAATCTAGCCCCTGTCCCCAACCCACACAGTGAAAGACAGAGGGAAGTTATTTACAGAGGACAAGAAAAGACCAGGGAGGGAGAGTAGAAAGAAAGATGCTATTTTCTCATTAAGGACCCAAATACACTTGATAAATATAGCCTGGTGTTGTTTTGCTCAGAGGGTGTGGTACGAGTGAATGTGCTGCTCTCTCTCAGTCATGCCCAACTGAACCCTGATTCAATTATCACGAAGCGGTTAGGCAGAGAGGAGGGGAGGAAAGATGGAGAGAGAAGAGAACACCAGAACACACTTCATTTAAAGAGATCAGCAGACTGCATTTAGTGACTCAAATGAACACATTATTTTTTTCAGTCTGTTACTTAATAATTTTATTGCATGATCTATTAATCATTCAAAGATTCTCCACTGCTTTAAAAAAGCCATTGATTGGTGCTTCATTAGAAGACTTCAGCTTAGATCTGACCACATGAGTGGTTTGTGCTTCTCGACCTACAGTGTCTTGGCTTGTATGCTGACTGTCCCATCAGGTAGTAAACTACAAACTCAAAGCTTAGGTCTATGAGAGAGGAGAGGGTGAATGTGTGAAAGTAGAGGTTCATTAGCGCACACACAGGCCTCCAGAGCTGCTTTACACACTCAACTCTCTCTTTTTGTTTCATTCTTTATTCACTACTTTTGGTTTAGTATGATTTTTTTTTTTTTTTGGTTTGATGCAAATAGAAGGATGGATGGGTAGATGGAAAAACAGACAAGGAAAGATGATAGATGGTTAGATGAATAGATGAAAGGAATGCAAAGATAGCCTGATGGATCTCCTTGAAGATTCCCAAAACCATAATGAGGGATGTTCATTAAGAATGAGGATTTCAATTGGTCAGACTGACACCGAGGGGAGTGTTTTAGATCCTCTCTCATCTCATATCAGCTCAATGCTTCTGTGAGTTCAGGAAATTGTGCAGTGAATCAGGAATTGATGTACACCGATCCATGATGCCACAAACCCTAATTTAGAGAGGCTTCTTTTCTGAGAAGCTTGATTGTCTTGGTGGGGCGACATGACATACACCATTGATTTACAAAAACAAAATTTTACAGTTGATAACTGAATTAATCGAACATTTCTCATCAATAGCACAACAGTGGCTCCCTGTGACATACATTAAGACAGTGCTGAGCTACAGTTATGAATCTGCTTCAGTAATGCTCCAGAATGCTTCTGATAATCCTTCAGATATCTTTGACTCACTGTATTGAAATGCAGCGGCACAGTATAAAACATGTGTGAGCAGTATGCTGTTATTCACTGCAGCAGCCTATTATTGGGCCTGTATTTGAAGAATGATCGCTGTAGGGTTTAGATGTTGAATGCAGAGTCCCAGATGGGCGTTGGCCTCCACCGCTGTTCCCAGTGGATGACAGCACTCACATAATGGCTGCTTATTGATCTCTTTTTCTCTCGCGCTCTCCTTCTACCCCTGTGTCTCTCTCTATAACCTAAAGTGAACCTGATGAACCATTCCAGAAGTGCTCTTGTTAGTCATTTGACTGTCTCAGTAGCCTGCAGTCGATCCAGTGACCTGTGTTTGATGGGAATAGCCATGACAGTGACTCTGTGACCCTGACCAACCATCTCTATCAGCAGCTCATCTGACTGATAAACCCATGAGTTTACAAGTTTTATTCATCACAGTTAGTATATTCTAATGAGCTTTGCTACACTGTAAAAACAAGTTGCCAGAAATTCACCCCAAAAAAATACAGTGACATTGTTTCTGCCAATAGGCTACAAAATGGCATATATACTTGAAGTACCAAAATATGCTTTGTGACTTAAAAAGCACTTATAACCTCCGTGATAAATTACTGGTAGTAAAATAAAAAGTTAATCATAAGTGGCCTGTAGAAATGTAAAAAATATACATACAAAGACACAACACTGAAATAATGCAATAAACATTTACTACATAACAGAAAATGCACTGTAGCATTTTTTCCATAAAACTTTATTTTACAGTGCATGGTTTCCACTAGAATACCAGCTTGTTACACTTCTTGGTGCATATATATATATATATATATATATATATATATATATATATATATATATATATATATATATATATATATATATATATATATGTGTGTATGTGTGTGTGTGTGTGTGTGTGTGTGAGTGTGTGTGTTTAAGCTTTCTACAATTTTGAAAATTTCGGTCCATAAAATGTCTGATTGTAACAACAGAGCAAAAGCCAAAACTTTCCATTTCTGTCAGTACAGAGTGGGAAGAGGGCAATTTTTGCAAGTATGATGAAAATGCCTCTCTTCCCACTGAAGTACATTCCTGTGTGCCCTCCTGAAAGAGAGACTGGGAGGCGAGAGCAGAATTAAAGGAATAGTTGGGCAGGGCACGGGACTGTTGTGCTGTGAAGAGATTCACACAATGACTCTCTCTTTCAGCAGAACACAGCAGCTAATGCAGATCAGCTTGTTGATGGTACACAGCTGGTGTGTGTGGAAGAGAGAGAGGAAGGAAGAGAAGACAGATCAGACTATGTATTTAGCTATCACTCTTTGGGCATGAGGTCACTGTCCACAGTTTATTCATTCTGGTGATTTGAATCTGAAAAAGATTTACTTAAAAGATTTGTTCAGTAATCCTTTCTGTAGGTCATATCAGTAGATGGCAACCAGTCTGTCTTATAAGGGACTGATTCACTTAACAGATTAGTTCAAACAGATTCATTTGTTAAAAAGTTATTGAAAAAATAATAATATATATTTCATGACAAAAACAGGTTTTACTACCCTTTATTAAAGGGGTCATATGATGCAATTTCAAATTTTCCTTTCTCTTTGGAGTGTTACAAGCTCTTGGTGCATAATATATATCTGTAAAGTTGCAAAGACTTAAGTCTCAAATTCACAGTGATATTCTTCATCAAAGACTCACTCCTTAAAATGGCTCATTCAGACACGCCCCCACATGTCTATGTCACTATGTGGAAATATTTGCGTAATGCCGCCCAAATGTTCACGCAATAAGAAGATGTGGTCACATAGATGAATTCACATACTGAGCTCTGATTTAGTCAGTAGGGAAATCCTTGGTCTTCAACAAGGTGCCTCAGTTTGCTTTGTTTATTCACGAATGAGGTACTTTGTTCATTCAGATGGTTCACAAGATTTATTAAGTGTCGCTTTTTGATTCATTCATTAGGTCCAACCAGTGATATTCTTCTTTAAATATGGCACTCAAGTGCTCTTTGCTTGCACCACAGCAGGCATATGCTTGATGTACATAGTTAATGAAAGAATGTCAAAATGAAAACAATTTATTTACATAAACTATCTGTCCAAAAACACATTTTTTTCACGACAGAGATATAACTAGTGCCATTTTTTTTATTCCGGAAAGATGGTGGAACAAGGCCTGTTAGTCCCAATCACAGTCAATGTGCTGTCACTATTTTTGGCATGTCTTTGTGTTTGGACATTATGAGATAATTGGTTTTTACAGATTGCGAACTTGTTTATCATTAATTAATAAACAGTTTAACAGGCTCACATTCTGTATATGAGTGAACATGCAACCCTTGCCCTGTAGGAACAAACATCCCTCTCTCTGAGTCTGCTAAAGGATAAGATGTTTTTCCCCAGGGAAACGTGTCCAGGCAGGCCGGGATTGGAGCCTGGGACTTGCCTAGCTGGAGCGGCTGATGAAGAGATAAATCGAGCGTAGGGTAACACAGCAGCAGCCTGAGGGCAGGGAGGACAACTCTCCTAACACAACTCATTTATCTCATTTTCTCACGTCTAACTACTCCTGTAATATTCTTCAATAGTTATCCATCAGAATTCATGTTTCAGTTTTAAAAGGATTTAATTAAGGGCATAATAACAAACATAGTGTACAAAATTTAGTTTAAATGTTTTTCTACCTTTTCTTGGACTTTTAGAATTTTGTTGTCTTTAAGACATATGTTAAGTGACATTCAGCCAAGTATGGTGACCCATACTCAGAATTTGTGCTCTGCATTTAACCCATCCGAAATGCACACACACAGAGCAGTGAACACACACACACACTGTGAGCACACAGTGGGCAGCCATTTATGCTGCGGCGCCCGGGGAGCAGTTGGGGGTTCGATGCCTTGCTCAAGGGCACCTAAGTCGTGGTATTGAAGGTGGAGAGAGAGCTGTTCATGCACTACCCCCACCCACAGTTCCGTCCAGCACGAGACTAGAACTCACAACCCTTCGATTGGGAGTCCGACACTCTAACCATTAGGCCACGACTTCCCTACTTCCCAGGGTTAATGAACCCTGGTTAGATTTTCCAGTGTCCTGCTTGAAAACATGCAATAATACAGCATTGAAGTTGAACAAAATTGGAAACTCAAGTGGAAGTCAGAGTTCAAGTAGAATTTATTTTTATTATTACTAGTTTTATTAATCAAGAATGCATTCAATTGACTAAAATTGTAACATACTATTTTGCTAAACTCTGTTTTTACTGTATTTTTGATCACATAAATGTAGCCTTGGTGAGCCTCTCTTTTGATAATCTGACCTCTAAAGACAAATGTTAGCATCGGACTGCATCATTTATCCTGCACAGATTGTTCTTCTTTGTTGACCTGCAATGTTAACAGTAGTGTTTCTTTAAACATCTTGTTCCAAGCATTGGGCAGTGGAACTAATTTATGGACGTAAATAGGAAATATATCCCAATTTAAAATCCCTATTTAAACTTATTTTTAAAAGGAGTGCAGGATAACTTCCACATACGTGTTGTTCATCAGTCTGGGCCAAACGTGGGTGGCCATATGTTAAAGTGCTCATGGATTGTGACGTCAATGTCATCATGATTTCTGAATGACCCATTTTTTGCAGCTTAGTTTCTATAAAGACTGAGTGGACTGGTTAAGGAGCTTTGCTTCGTGAACATTAAAATATGTCAATGCACTACAACATCAAACTCTTATTTTTAAAGACCAAAGAAATGTCATCTTTCCGTGATATGGCCCCTTTAGCAAATCTCAGCGATTTGTGACCTTTCTTTATCAGCCTATCATCTCTGTTGTTTGTTATTTCCACCACTAGCATTCCACCATCCCTCTGTCTCTTCTGTCTATCTTTTCAGCTACTTTCTTTCTCAAGATCAGTCGCTTCTTTAAGCTGTTGCCTTATTTGGTTATCTCTCGGCTGAAATCTATGAATACACGTCTCTGCCTCCCTCTTTCTCCTTCCAGTCATCCCTCCTCTCTCTCTCTCTGCTGCTTGTGTGGGTCTGACAGTTTTTTTAACACAGGAGTGTAGCTGAGAGGTCACAGGAGGTCCACAACCTAGAGAGCTGCCTACTTAGCACATATTTTTGTTTATAGAGCATAGGTATGATTATGACGCAAAGGTGGATTCAAAAAACATATACAATATTAGCAAAATTAGTTGATTGCATTACATATCTGTCAGACGGTCTAAGTGGGCAGTTTTTAGAAAAAGAATAAACTACAAAGAATATCAGAATGTATTTGTGCCAATGACATTGCTTTTTATCTGTGATAATAATAATAATAATAAAATAAATAAATAAATAATGGAAATTATATTATAGAGAGGCCCTCAGGATTGGGTGCCAAGGTCAGTAAGTCAGATCATTTTACTTTTTATGACAAGGCAAGCTTAGTTCAGGTAATTTATTCCTCTGATGCAAAACTGAATTTTCTGCATAATTACTCCAGCTTTCAGTGTCTCATGATCCTTTAGAAATCATTCAGATATAATTTTGATCTGATTTGATGATGATCTGATTTGCAGGAATTCATCTTTGCTCAATAAAAGTATTAATTTCTTTAAAAAGCTTTTGAACGAGTATGTTCAGTATGGGCCCTCTTCCATGTGATTGACCCTGAGTTGATAGTGAGAAGCATGGTTGTAACAATGTCTGGAGCTTTGTAAGTGTTTATGTGAGACTGTGTGTCATTGGGACAGAAAACCAAAATGATCCTTACGTGAATGTGTGTGTTTGAGAGAGTATGCTCAGTCAGTATCATTGAAAAACCCGCGGAAGGTTGATATCTGTTTCAAATTAGCTGTTATCTGCTCAGAGCCGGGCTGGAAGATCCAGGAGGCTTTCTGTAATGGTTGAGTGCCATCGTCTGGATGGTTTTGGGGGGAACTATTGGAATATTTCCAAGTCCCAGCTTAGTATTTCAATTCAGGGTCCAGAATTAACACTTGGGCGAGTTGCTAATGTGAGAAAATGCACATTGGCAAGTGAATAAAACTACCTGCCAGTTGGCTGAATACTTTATTGGGAACATAACACATGAAAACATCCAGTACACCTAAAGGTTTTTTTTTTTTCTCCAAAACTGTATATGCAGAAGATTAATGGAATTACAATCACAGCTACTACAATTAATCACAACATGATTAATATTCATGAACCCAGCAGCTAATCAATCCTTAGTGTGTTTTATATTGTTGGTATATTATTAAAATTAGTAGTAGCAACATAATTTGTTTTTCTTACCTTTCTGGACAGTATACCGTTCACACAGTTTCAATGGAGGGACTGAGAACTCTCAGGCCCCGTCCACACGGAGACGGAGCTTACCCCAATCCGATCTTTTTTTTCCTCGTCTCAAGAAATATCCGCGTCCACACGAAACCACAAAATGATGTAGTATACATGCCAGACCAGTATGTGGCGCTGTAATTCTGCCACAGAGATACACTAAAAACAGAGAAGAAGACTTGGACTATGCTCATAAACCTTGCGCGTGATACACAAACGCACATGAAACAATACATTTATTAATCAGTGTTAATGTAAGTTAATAAAAAGACAATCGTTCAGTGTTTGTTCATGTTTTTGTTGCTGTTACGTGACGTAGAGGTGTCTGACTAGGGGGGAGACGTGGGCTGATGACGTCATCGTTTCAGAAAATATACGGATTACCTGTCCAGACGAAAACGCAAAGACGGCATTTTGGGCACTTTGGGACCCGGTTTCAAAAAATAGCGGTTTCACCTTGCGAAAACGCCGGATCCGTGTGGACGAAACGCCTATCCGATAAAAAATGTGTGCGTATTCACAGAAACGCATCTCCATGTGGACGGGGCCTCAGACTAAATCTAAAATATCTTAAACTGTGTTCTGAAGATGAACGGAGGTCTTATGGGTTTGGAACGACATGAGGATGAGTCATTAATGACATCAATTTCATTTTTGGGTGAACTAACCCTTTAAGCACCACCACAAGTCCTAATCTCACCTAAAATATTAAATATGCATTCATACAAGTTTTAATTCTAATCACTAAAGTTCTATCATTAAATAGCACTAAATTATAATAATATCACAATATAATGCTTGATTGACTGATTAAGAAGCTAAGATTTGAGAAGTTATTTACCATCTTACAAATATAAGCTTTTGTGTAATCAAATATATATATATATATATATATATATATATATATATATATATATATATATATATATATATATTAGGGGTGTAACGATACGCGTATTCGTATTGAACCGTTCGGTACGACGCTTTCGGTTCGGTACGCGGTACGCATTATGTATACCGAACGGTTCGTTGGAGTAATTAATTATATTTGGAAAAAAAAAAAAAAAAAGAGAGAGATAGAAATATAATGATATGCGTTCAACAAGGTAGCCCAATAACCCAAACAACGTAACAGGCAACGCCCCTGACACCCCCGAAGAAGAAAAAAACACCATCTTATATGTTTATGTTAGGCTACTCAGCAGGCGCTCGCTCACTCAGTACGCGCTGAAGGCTCGTTGCAAAATAGCCAATGCGTTTAACAGACTAGAAATGAGAAGATCCCCCAATAACCAACAGGTCTGGTGTTTGGGTGCACTTTGGATTCCCTTTATAATGGTGATGGCAAGAGAGCGGTGGATAAAAAAACAACGGTATGTCGTTCTCCTCCTTTCCAAAGCGCTCGGGCAGAAGCGCTCATGAGGCGTCTGTCTTTGCTAAGCAACAATGACGTGCTCTCTCCATGAGACGCGGAAATTTCAGCGAAGGATAAATGGATTTGCAGCTCTAAAAATCGCTTGCAGTAGCTCTGCTACTAAATTTATTTCAAAATTGCAATCCATATACAACTACGATCAGCTGTTCCTTCATCTTGGCTGAGCTCTCAACGTTGTTACGGGAAAGGATGAAGCTGATTGGTTGGTTCTTGTCACATGACCCGCGGTGCGCTTGCGGCATTCTGAAAAGTTGAGATGTTTTTACATTTTGCTGTATCTAAAACGTATCGAACCGAACCGAACCGAACCGTGACATCAGTGTATCGTATCGAACCGAACCGTGAATTTTGTGAACCGTTACACCCCTAATATATATAAATATATAGTCTGATGATTTAAAAATAAATAAATAAATTGCTAGCCAGTGGTGATTATATTGCAAAGGTGTGCTTACAGGGTTGGTTGACCACTCGAGTCACATCTTAATCATCTTATGTAAGGCTATCAAAGTCTCTCCTCTCCTCTCCTCTCCTCATTACTTTCATCCCAGTGGAGGTATGAGTCTCAACTGCTGAGGTCCACACTACAGTTCTACAGATGGGAACCCACACACACACACACACACACACACACACAGACAGATGGAAGAAACACGTCATCCTTGCAGTCCAACATTATAATTTACATCTGCTAATTACACAGGGGTTGAGTGAACTGAAGGGGCCCAGCAGATGCAGAGAGTCAGTCCTGTGAGGGAGGGTGCTGGGCCTCTTCTGACCACAACAAGCCCCTCTCTCTGCAGCTCTCCACCAGCCAGAGAGACTCACAGCGTAATTGAGAACAGGAGATGACGAAAGAGAAGTCAATTGGAAAGAGAGTGAACTTCATATTGGTGTTACTTTTACAAAATTGGTTAACCCTTTAATAGGGAATATCTCAGAGATCTCTTAATGAGAATTTTTTGTTTTTAATTAATTAATTTATTTATTTATTATTTTGTCTTCAATATAAACACGGCTTTCATATATATTCAATATTTGAGTGTATTTTATTGCAAAATATCTTAGTGGGTGTTGGGCACTGATCACTATATAAAAATTCCTATAGAAACCTATGCAAATCTTATGATAATAAGTAACGTTTACTAACGTTTAATGAAGCGTTCATGCTGAAACACTCAGAAATAGCGGCATAAAAATAAATACCATCATTACACATGATCAAGCAAGCTGCCCAAAGCTTTTCTACAAACTGTTGTCTACTTAAAGGCCAGTTGTCTTTAAATAGGGATGCACTTAATTTTGTCTGACATGGCAAGGCTATAATTAGTTTCATTCATATATTGTACTATGAAATTGTTAGTGTTTTTAATAATTTTAAGTGGGTAACTTTGATTTTATTTTTATTTTTAGTTTTTTTTTTATGAAGGCAAGGGTAATGTAAAATTAAAAATAGGGGAAATTAGTATGAGCAATTAATAAATAAAAAAAATTTGTTACATTTGCTTGATTATCTGTAAAATCACACACAAATCACACTGACTCTGGTACTGGTACGCTTGATCAGATGCAGTCAAACACAAATGAGTAAAGATGAATGATCTCAGCATTAAGAAAAAAGTGTCCGAGAATCTAATTCATGAGTTATGAATCATAACACTCCGACACGGAAATCTATCTAGATATTGTTTTAATAAACAAGAACACAAACTCCACCCCATTGATAAATCATTAGGTTGTGGTTACAGGAACATCCAGTTTAAGATGATTAGCTCCCCATAACCCACTGGACTGTGGAAACATTGATCGCCGCGGTGGTGGGGTGTGGCTGTTAAAGCAGCTGCACTGATGTGGAATTCAGCAATGCAGAAGGTAAACCACACACACTAAAACACACCATCACAGAGACGTTAACCTTCAGAGCCACGGAGGATGTATTTTTAGGGCAGAACAATTTCACAGTTGACTTAAAAGGGGTCAGTGTTGAGCTGACTGCTGGTGAGGAGAATGTCTTCAGGTATCTGACACATACACAACACATCTCAACCCATTCAGCCCCCTCTAAAGCTCCACACTTCAGGTTATGTTCCTTAGTTGTATTAAGTAGTATACTGTTGCAAACATTTGTGAATTTTTTTATTGATGTATAGAAGTTGCATTTCCACTTGTATGAATATATAATACTGTAGAAAATTTTGGAATGATTTTTAAAAAGTTTTTAAAGAAATCTCTTAGGCTCAACAAGACTACATTGTCAGCATAATTACTCCAGTCTTCAGTGTCACATAATCCTTCAGAAATAATTCTAATATGCTGATTTGCTGCTTAAGAAACATTTAGGCTATTTCTTTGTGTTTAGGGTTCTATGATGAATACAAAGTTCAAAAGAACTCTAACATTCTAAATGCCTTTACTGACACTTTTTGAACATTTAATGCATCCTTGCTGAATAAAAGTAATTTTTTTTAATAAAAGAATAACAATCGTGTTTACCCCAAACCTTTGAGTGGTAGTGGGGTGTGTGTGTGTGTGTGTGTGTGTGTGTGTTCACGTCTGCACATCTGCTCTGTGTTCAGTTGCTGCTCTAATCTCTCTGGTCTTCATGTAGAACAGGTGTGATGGGCCTCACACCCCCTTTCGACTGTACATCAAAAGATGTACATAATTCAGGTCCAGCCATACACATGCATACCAGTTGTGTAGATACTGGACAGTCTTATACTTGATAAATATACCTTGTGTGAATCTCGAGTTTCTTTCTGGCTGTGTCATAAACTTAAAGCAGCTGCCTTTCTGCCAAAACTTTTACAATGAACTGGTTTCAGACTTCCTTCCAAGGAAACCATAATGCCATATCTGGTGACCTTGAACAAATTCAAGTGAGCTTTAGACATAACCTACTAGTGACTATTTCATGACTTTGAAGAAAATGAGCATTTTGCAGGATTTTTCATGTTCAAACAATTTGCTATTAACTATTAACTGGAAACTGAATTCAGTTGTATCGTAATGAAAGTTTTCTGTGTCAGTGTCAGTGTTTAGTTTTTTTCCATTCAGTGGAAGTCAATAGTAATTACCAAAACTGTTAATTACATTCTTCAAAATCTCTTCTTTAATATTCTTTTAGATATTTTATGAAGAAAGAAAGTTATACATGTTTGAGCTGACATGAGGGTTAGTCAGACTCAGTGATAACAGTATTTTATTTTAATTTATGGCTGATCTGTCCCTATATAAAGGTTTTCATTTTTCTTGCTGCATTCACCTCTGGCCTGCCCATCAGGTGTTTTTTTATACAATGTATAACTGATTTGAAACGATATGTATTGTGAAATTCTCAAACACTGTTGTGCTCTAGTGCTGCCATCTGTTGGTAGTTTCATCACACTACAACCCATTGGTTTTACTTCAATTCTGCAGCCTATAGTCTATGGCCTTGCAGATTACAGCTAAAATTAACCATCTTAAAGTAGTTTTTTATTCACACACACAAAAACTCGCACACACATAAACACACACTCAGGAAAGTCAGATTAAAGTGGCGTCTAGACTGTGTTCTGCTATCTAATGCTCTTGAGACCAAATGGTGTTGACAGATCTCCTATTATCTCCTGTCTCTGTATCGCCATATGCTCTCTGAGGCCTCATTTAAACAGCTGAAACTCAATTTGAACTGATCTTTGCTCGGCACTTGTTATTGCAGCTCTCATATACTGTAGTTCCAGTGTGTATTCATGTGTTTATTCACGTGCGACCAGCAGGGGACAGACTACGTCATTTTTTAAGAGTGCACGAGTGAGCGTGAGTGTGTACTTTTATGAAGATAAAACCGTGTGTTATATGGTTGTTTTTGCATAAAGCATTTTTTTTGTTGTTGAGAGACCCGTGACCCATGAGCTGAGTTCTTCTGGTTTAGAGTATCTGTTCCATCTGTATATGTTGATGAATGAATCAGCCATGTTTGTATGAGGATGAAAGGGATTAGTTCATATCAGAGCACGTGCAAATCAAACATCTGCCGCTCACGTAGCTTTCACTGCTCGATGAGGGCTTTACACTGCTCTCTGTTTTTATAGATAAAGTGGCTGAGAAGATGTACAATATAGGCTATTTCTCAGAAATGACTCTATAGATTTCCATTTTATGGATTCAATAAGTTGCCACCGTATTGGTGTTTTTGTTTATTTGTTTTAGTGCTATCGGACTTCAATGGATATTTATCTGCCAACGTTATATGCTTCTACTTGTTTTAAGACGTAGATCATCACTAATTAAAAGAGATGGTGATGGATTATGACAAAGGTTTAACTCTTTAAGCGCACATATTGGAGTGATTTGCAATGTAGCAACGCACAAATCGTTATTAAATTATATTGTGTGTAATTTATCAGTTATGCTTATTGATGTTATTAAATGAAATGAAATGGAGATTAAATGTACACTTCTACTAGTGTTGTCAACTGTCTGGTTTGTTTCTGTTTTTATTTCTCTTTAGGAATGTTATCCCTCAGATATCCCTCACTTAGGGGTCATACTTGTGATCCTCAGGGTCAAAACAGGCTAAAAACAAGTTTAGTATTCAGAATTCAGAGAATGCACTGATGAATGTATGTTTGTTTCTATTTCTATTTGAAATAATACAGTTATTAAGAAAAAATAAATAAAATATAGCTGCAAGCAGCAATCACGGGGCCAAGCACTCCAACGGCAACATCAGGAGCTAAGCATATGTAGCATCAGACCAAATGCAACAATTAATAATGAAATTAATAATTGCATGATTGTAATTGAAATGGCTGAAAATCGTTAATAAAAGTTCCACAGCGAGGAGCTAAGCATGGCATGGAGCATCAGACCAAATGCAACGAGTAAGAAAAGCAATTATTGGAAGAGTGTAATTGAAACAGCCAGTAAAACTCCAGTAAAATGATGCTTTATCATTTTTGGAAAATAGGTGGCGCTGTAATCAAATCGCTTTGTTGTGTTCTGTGGGAGGTGACAATGTTGTGGGCAATTTCTTTCAAAATACTTACAGACCTTTAGGGCAATGAGTCGAACATGCCCACCGAGTTTCGTTCCGATCGACTTCCATTAACCTTGTCAAATAGGTGCTTAAAGTTGTTTGGCCAATGGCGGCCATGTTTTTTAAGATAAGTGAAATTCCTCATAGAGCACTTGTGCCACATTGGGCCATATCAATTTTCAAGTTGATTGGATCAACGGTTGCTTAGTTATAGCCATTTGATTTTTTTTCATCCTGTAGCGCCACCAAGTGCCAGATATGGAAAAAAAAAAAATAATTTGACTAAAGTTTTTGTTCATGCAAATGAGTTCTGAGTTTGGTGAAGATATCTCATTTTGTTCCCGAGTTATAGCCTTTTTCGTAAAATTGGTCCACGAATTTGAATGTTTTGGGTCACCTGGTTTTTTGTTCAGTCTTGATCAAACCACTGCAATAATATTCTATGGACTCTCTAGATCAATAATTTTCCAAAATATGTTGCATTTTGTCCTTTGGTTAGCTATAAGAGGTCATTTAGGAAAGGGCCGTGGCCACATGTAACCTAAAGCCTATAAAACTGAAACAAACAAAAACTCAAAACTTTATGAAACTTGGTTATAACATGTGAAAGATGACCCACCAAGCATGCAAAGTTTCATTAAGATCAGAAAATAGCTGGTGCTATAACAGTTAAAATGGCCTAAAAAACAAAAGATTTCTGTTGTGAATGGCATTAAACTGCAAAAAAAAAAGGGGTAATATAATCACACATGCATTAGATCTGTATTTTTTCTAAACAATCATGCAAAATTTAACAGAGATTAGGTAAAAAAGAACACTGTAATATTTATAAAGCTTCAAAACCCAGTGTTGAATAAAAAATTGCAATTATAACCACTAGATGTCACCGGAAGACCACTAATGAGCTCACTAAAGACTAAAACATTACAGTTTATGGGCTTGTTGAGGGATTCATCTAGAAAAAATGTATATTACTATTATTTAATATAACTGTTCAAGCATTTCAGATCACACTGAATCAAAGTTTACCAATTTATTCATACAGATATATCTAATGTTTATAATTATGCCAGATTATGATTGCAATGAAACCTGAAAAATGACATAGAAGCCCATAAAAACAGAAGACTTGCAATAGGTTTTATCACCCATCATTTATTTTAATTATCTATATATATAACAAAATGTGTGCATCTGTGTGTGGGTTTAAGCATGCTTATTGAGTATTAATATAGTAGTTTAAACATTTCATGTTTGTGTGTGTCTGTAATTCTGTTCTATTCTTTTACTGTCAGCCATATCTAGGTTATTTAAAATCAGTACAGTACTATTATCTAGACGGTGAAATTATACATAAATTGCGTATGCTTCTTTGGAATGAAATTAAGACAACATATAACAGTTATAAAGGTTAAAGAGACAGTGTTGTATGATAAATTGCATTTACGACCACTAGATGTCACTGGAAGACCACTAATGGGCTCACTAAAGACTAAAACATTACAGTTCATTGTCTCGATGATTGATTCATCTAGAAAAATATATATTACTATTATTTAATATTACTGTTCAAGCATTTAAGATCACATTGAGTGAAAGTTCAACAATTTATTCATACATGTATATCAAATGTTTACTATTATGTCAGAATATGAATGCAATGAAACCTGACATAGAAATGTAAGAAAAGAAGTCTTTCTGTGAGTTGTGTGTCACCTATAATTTATTTCAAATATCTACATACAACAAAATGTGTGGGCATGTACTTCTCTGTGTGTGTGTGTGTGTGTGTGTGTAATCATGCTTATTGATTATTCATATAATAGTTGAACCATTTCATTTCTGTGTGTGAGTGTCTGTGAGCCTATTCTCCATGTTAGACAATGGCACACACGAGTTTGGCTTAATTACAACAAAGCTTTGCAGAGATATAGCCTCAGACTCATTTTGTGAAGATGCCTGACATCTGAAGCAGCGCTGTACAAAAACGGTTTCGTCTATTGACACGAAATCCATAACTTTTTGTCAGCACGGTCTGAAGATGATCTGATTCAATTTTGGTGAAAATCAGACAAACGGTTGAGGATGAGTTTAAAAAAAAAGGTTTTCAACATGAATCAAAATGGCGGACAGGAAGTTTTGCTTAATATGACATAATTGGTATGTATGTTGTCGGCATGTCCCAAGGAACATGTTGAGACATGTTTCATGATAATAGGCTAATGCAATCAAAAGTTATTAGCATTATTGGAAATGTAATAATTAGCGGTTATTGATTGGTTTATTACTCTTGACCAATAGGTGGCGCTGTGACCAAAATGATGTGGCGTGGTCAATGTGATGTGACAATGTCACATATTAAGTTTTGTGTAAATATCTCCAACCTTTGCAGAGATACAGCCTCAGATGCAGTTTGGCATCTTTCCAGCAAATTCGTTGGTACGCTAATTGAAAACGGTTACGTGTATCGACACAAATTCCATAACTTTTTGCCAGCATGGTCTGAAGATGATCCAAATCAAATTTGGTGAAAATCTGAGCAACGGTCTAGGAGGAGTTCGAAAAAGTAGGTTTTCAACATGAATCAAAATGGCGGACAGGAAATTTTGTCAAAATTGACAAATGGGGTATCTGTGTTCTCGGCATGACCCAAGGAATCTATCAACATCAGCTTTGTTACAATAGGCTAATGTATGCAAAAGTTATTAGCATTTTTCGAAAAATCGTTATAACTATTGACCACAAGGTGGCGCTGCCCCCAATTTTTTTGTGTACATTCAGGGCATGGAGCCGGACATTTTTGTAATTATTTGCGAAACGATACGGAACTTCATTCTTAAGATACAGCAATTTACAACTAAATTCAAAATGGCCGACGCCCAAAATGGCCGAATTGGTAAAATTCGGTATCATTCGACTCGGAATGATGCACTGAATCTAAAGACACCACTTTTGTGATTTTTGGCAAAACCGTTCAGAAGTTATGAGCAAAAACATGCATTTTTCATATCTCCTGACCACTAGGGGGCACAGCGCCGAAACACTGCAGGTAGTCCCAGGGAATGGTTGTTATAAGACCCACCAAGATTGGTCTCAATAGGCCAAACCGTTGCGGAGATATAGCCTCACGTTCACGTTTGCGTGCTTTTCGAAGAATTCGTTCATGAGCTATTCGGAAACGGTTTGAGAAATCAACTTGAATTCCATAACTTTTTGCCAGCATGGTCTGAAGATTATCTGATTCAATTTTCGTGACAATCGGTGCAACGGCCTAGGACGAGTTCGAAAAAGTAGGTTTTACGAACAATTGACGATAGCGAAAAAACTAAACCTTGCGATTTTTGAATTTCAGTGTCCATTCGACTCGGCATGAGCCAAGGAATCACAGGAAAAAAGAATTTTCATTTTGTGGCTTACGGTTCAAGAGTTATTAGCATCAAGTTTTTGAAAGTTTAGACAATTGGTGGCGCTAGAGAGTTTGAGTTAGAGACTTCAAATTTGCTACGGTTAATGTTCAGACAGTCCTCTATTAGTGTGCCAAATTATACAACTTTCCCGCAATCGGTTCTATGGGCTACCATAGACTTGGGGTGGAAGAAGAAGAATAATAACGCCAACAAACACAATAGGTGCCTTCGCACCTTCGGTGCTTGGCCCCTAATTATTATTAGTTAATACAGTTTTTAACTTGAAAATGTATTTGAAATCCAGTGCTTGGAAGGCAGATTTGTTAGTGCCAGAAAATCAGATGTCATACCATACCATACATGTTACCACTAAAAGAGTGTGTTCCCTAGTTGATTATTTTTAGACATAATTTTATAAATCGACTTTATCTGTAGATTGAACCCAAAAAGGTTGCTCTGTATTTTTTTACTTATTATTATTTCCCATTAATTTCCTATGGAACTGTATCTTAAGTATAATTTTTATATTATTTTTGTCTGTGTATTTAAATAGCAAGTGCAGGAAAAGTAATCTAGTTTTGTAGCATTTTGATGAAGTAAAAACTAAATAACTAAAACAAAACAAAATCTGTCTAAATTAACTGAAGACCACCAGAGGGTTAAGAGATTTTTTTTGTCTTCTGGGCTTTAAAAAGACCAACCCTCAGAGCAATAAAAATGTTCCTCTGGAATTGCTGACATTTTATTTTATGTGGATTGCATAGTTCAAATAAGCTCTTATGGGGGGAAAAAATAATGGAAGTAAGTTCATACTGACTTTAAATGCAGACTTTTGTGTCTTGGCAAATCTGAAAGTGAGATATCTCTCTCTTTCTCTCATGCTCTCTCTCTCTCCTTTTTTTTTTTTTTTTGCTTCTTATTGTTATTGTTCTGTTTAGTTTATACAGGGGTAAGGAATAGGAGGATGTGCTTCAGATTAGACTGTAGGAAGTCTTGACACTCATATTTAATTACTAGAGATTATGTGTCTTCATCCCCAACACACCTCAGGCATTTTTCTTAAAGAGGAAACAGACACAGGAAGTGCTGTAATACCAAGTTTTAGACATTGTTCAAATAAGTACAAGCTAGAAAGAGAAGAAATAAATAAAGAGAATGCTTTTTTAGGGCCGGGACTCGATTAAAAAAATTAATCTAATTAATTAGAGGCTTTGTAATTAATTAATCGAAATTAATCGCATTTTAATCGCATATAAATATTTGACCTGAGAACAGTGATAAGTTTTTTTTTTCACATGGATTTATAGTATACCATTGAATAATGACTGAATACATAAGCTTAAGCAACAAAATATTGTTTATTTTTGTTCAACCAAGTCTAGCAGACCAGTGCAACTGCATATTTAGTAACAATTTAGAAATAGTACATTTCAGAAATTCAGGAAGCTTATAGGTGCTGGAACCTTCTGTAAGGTGTTTTTTTAAGTAAAACACAATACTGTCAATTACATTCAGAACATTGGAAACCCTGACTATTAGAAAACATCTCTCTGTTGCTTCAGAGGCCATAACATACTCCAACTCATAAGTCCAACTCTCAATAACCTTGGCCAAAACAATAAAGAGTTCAACATAAACTGTTGCACCAACAAAATAATACATAGTTCAACATAAAGTGTAAAGTCCACGCTAGCTGCTATATGTTTTGTGTTGAGGTGATACTTGAGGCTCGACGTGCTGCTGCGGTGATATGCGAACACTAGTTGGTGCTCCAGTATAATCGGTCCGCCAAAACTCATCCAGTGAGAAACGTTCCGCGGTGCAAAAATATGTTATTAAAAACGCGGGAATTTTTTTTTCTGTAATTAATTAATCTTAGTTAACGCGTTATTTTTTGTGTAATTAATTAATCTCAATTAACGCGTTAAAGTCCCGGCCCTAGTTTTTTTGTTTGTTACGATAAAGTGTGTTTGCTCAATTAAAGCTTTCTATTAGAGATTCACCGATTGATCAGCCACGGATTGGAATCGGTTGATTTTCTCATCGGCCCGGATCGGTGACAGGTGTTGTGCTGAATCCTGCATCCTTCCAGATTATGCACCCCCTAGTATTGGTAGGTTTAGGAGTAGGTGTGGGGGAGGGGTTAGGATTAGGGGTGCAGAATTCGGCACAACACTGGCCGATGAGTCACACTTTTTTCCGATTTCGAGCCAATTCATTTCGTTAGCAACGGCACAGGCAATAATGTCACATTTTACAGTGAAGACTACAGAAATTAAATTTGATAAAAATTTACATTTGATTACTTTCAGTAGTATTTCTTACCTAAATAAAAAATTAACCTGAAAGGATTTATTTGTTGCGGTTGTAAATTTTTTTTTACGTTTGTCACATTTTACATGTATTTTGTTTTATAAAATAAAATAAATAATACTTTGCAGTGAAGAAAAGTAGATTTTTTTTGTTTATGCTGCAATTATAGGTCTTAAAAAAAAATAGGTATCGGCAGATCACACTGACAAAAAAAAATCGGAAATCAGAATCGGCCAAGAAAATTGCAATCGGTGCATCTCTACTTTCTATGCATGCTTTCATAATAACACGAGGATATTTAATGTCATAAGCATCTTTTGTGTGTTTAGGCATATATTGTATGGCATTTATGTGATTGGAAGTCACTTATTGTTCAGTCTATTCATGACACTTTAACCTGGCCTGATGTGTTGTGTTTCATGTATTGTGTACATGTTCTGGCTGTATGTTGTCATGCAGGTACACGTCTAACAGTGCGGTAAGTGAAACCAGTCCATCCTCATTTGTAACGGATCTCAGGTGTGTGTGTTTTGTGCAGTTGAATTAGAGGGAAATGTCTCATTAATGGCCTGCTGCCTTCTCCTCTGACACACACCAGAGACCTGCCTGTTGGGTGAGATTTTCAATGGATGTGTGTGTGTTAGTGTCAGTATGTGACCTGATAAATGATATGTTACTGTGCGTGTCGTGGTGTGATTGTGTGTATGTCTGTTGTTTTATAGCAGCTGTTTTAGTCCAGCCTCAGAGAGCAGCTGCAGTGAGGTGTCTGGCACCCTCTGTTTTTGTCTGGGTTCTGGGGTTTTTCTCTCATAGTGGTCAATCCTCTATTTGTGCAGTTTTTCAATTTTTTTGTACACTTTTTTTTTGGGCTCATTGTGTTTGCTAGGGGAGCCATTATTTTGTTCTTTCTCTGAAGGGACTTTTAAAGAGCGGGGGGTTTTACATTGCTCTGTTGATTCCTGTTTTGCACTCAGTAGAGTGGTCTTTCAGAGCCGCTGGGGGCTCCGGCAGGTTTCAGCAAGGCTACAGCATGGACTACATGGACATTTTGTTTGTACTGTCTGATGGTTTTAGATTTTTTCATATCTTTTTCTTGATGGAACAAAAGATTGAGTGAAAAAGATGAAAATGAAATGGAAAGATTAGATAATACAGAAATCGGAGAGCTCCAAGGGGCAAAAGGCAAAACAGACTGAAGAGATGACAGTGATAAAGAAAGAGAAGGAGCCAGAGGGATAGAGATGGCAAAAAGAAAGCGGAGTTTACAGTTTTGGGTTTGAGTAAGTTTAGTTACATATTGAAGGGATTTTTTTAACCATTAGATATAAGCTTTGCAGTCATTTCTGGCTGATTTCATTTAAACTTGGTGACCATTTTAAATATGCAATCTGAAACAACAACAACAACAAAAATGACTTGACAAATGAAAAATGAAAAATTTGCTTAAAATGAGTTGTAGTTTTTATTATTAGAGGCTTGAGCATTCCCATTCTAAAGAGCGTCTGATTGGATGGAATTCTGTGCAGTGCAGGATGAGTCATCAGGATTAATAGTGAGTGTTCCGGAAGAAAAGACTGGCTTGAAAACTGACTTGAACATGACCTCAAAGCTAACAGACATGGACAAAAAGCAACAAAACACTTATTTTTATTTTGTAGGTCATTAGAAATATGAGATATTGCATGTGGAGTAAAGAATAGTGAGCAGCAAGCAGATACAGATAGGAAAGAGTGATAAACACAAAGATACCTGAATGAATGAGAGAGAGAGAGAGAGAGAGAAGGAAACAGCAAGCAAAAGAAAAGCAGGAGCGCAAACAGTTTAGAGTTCGTCAGGAGATGACAGAGTAGAGAGAGACAGAGAGGGAGCTGAATGGTTTAGAAAGTTAAAGAATAGATGAAAAAAAAGACTGAGAAAGACAAAAGTAAGAGAAGGAAAACTGATGCATAAAAAAACTTGGATTAAATGTATTTTTTTCCATCCTGCAGCCGGCTGCCCTGGATCTACTTCTTGCTAGCACTGCCACGTGCTCGCCACACACACACACACACATTTCTGGGTCTGCCAGACAGGGGTATGTGGCTACATCCCGGATCACTCTCATCTCTGGATATGCCTCTGTGGTCGTAACACTTATCTGGGTGTGTGTGCGTGAGCATGGGAGGTGCAGAGTTCACCGGTGTGATATGGAACTATCAGTTAAACTCTGGAATCCTTGAAAACATTTCACCAGCATGGATTAACGAAATATGAGGAGATTTGGGCATGTTCAACAGAAACCACATCTGGAATTTCTCCTCTCTTTGGGAGAGAACGGGGCACATCTTTAAGTTGACTTGTAGATCTGAACTTTTTCCTATTTCTGGTTGTCAGATTCTTATTTTTTTCCCCCTGTGATTGCGACTCGTCCTTTTGTGAGCCCTTGCACACTCCCGTGCGTGTTGATGTGTGATGTGGTCAGTGGGTCAGGTGCCGTTGGCGATGCCTGCTGTGTGCCCACGTGTAGGGGGTAAGGAGTGGTGTTTTCAGGATGTGGTAGGGGTAGACTGCAGCTCTCCAGAACCTTGCTGTATCTGGGTGGCAGTTTTACACGGGGATGCACCACAAATCAATGCTTTCAACCTCCAAAATGACACTATTGAAAGCACAAATGGCATCAGTGCTGGCAGAGCACTACCGAGACCCTCACAGACCTGCAGGGTAAGCTGTTTCTATATACGTGTGTGTGTGTGTGTGTGTGTGTATGGAGGAAAAGAGAGACATAATGTATAGCCTAGTCTACATGTTAAAATGCTTTTGAAAGACTTTTATATTTATCCTACTAAGGGTAGAAATGGAACTGGGTCTTGAGCAAAAATGCCACTGAAAGTCTCAAAAATGCCTAAAATATAAAAAAAATATATAAAAGCCCAAAATGGGAAAAAAAAAAGAATTATAATTACATGATACTGTTAAGGTTTATATACATATTTACATTTGATATTTCATTATATTAAATTCCTTTCTTATTAAATTTAGTATGGTCATTAAAGTGTTTATATTAAATTAATTGTATATATTATAATATTTTATGTTATATTAAGTGTTTCATAAATATTAAGTATTTGTATTGTGTTTGTCTTTAAAAGTTTTGGGAAAAACGGCCTCATAAAGGTAAAAGGTCAATTTGTGGAACAAATATTTAATGTCGGCGACTATGCCTTTCATGCATTTACATCTTATCTGAGACTTTTCTGAGAGATTGTTGTGGGAGGTCAGAAACACTAATTAGAAAGTAAAGGTAGCAGATAAGGGGTTATAAAAGCCCTGTGCTTGATATAGTTAGGGAATGTCTAGGTCTGTTGTGTATATAAGAGTCTGTTTGTGTCCGTGATTGTGCTGTCATGTGATCACACACTTTAAGATATGCGTAAGACCTATTCCCATGTCAGGATGGAATAGTGTGGAAAGGGATGGCATATTCTTCAGAATTTTACATGCAGACAGCTGTCGGCCAGACACATGCTCATATCAGACTCTTACCCAAACCAAACCCAACCACTTTCAACTATGACTACTCCTTCAGTTGGGTTAACTGCTCCATGCTCTCCTAAAAAAGCTAATTGTGCACCACACCATGTTTGTACAACCATCATAATCCATTTAGAAGTGAACCCTTCCATTTTTTTTTCCCATCACAGAAAAGGAAAATGTCTCTAGAATGACAGACTCATGATCGGCCAATGAAGGCAAGAAGCCATGTTGTTTCAGTGATGTTGTTGGGTTATTAGGCTGACAGAAGGTTTCCAGGTGGTGTCCTTTAGCAAGGCTGTGTTAAGATACACAAGTGCTGGAGGTGCACTGTATGGTTACAGAACATTTTGTCAGGATGGACTCTACACACCATATTATATGTGAATCAAACCAACGACTGGGGACAAATGATAAAATAGGTTTTTTATTCAAAATGGCACGCAGGAATTTTTATTATTTTTAATTATAATTATTTAAAAACCATTTGCAATTGAAATAATTGAATTCTGTATTTTGATTGGCCGTTGGCTGCCATTTTTGTTGTTCGATTTAAGAAAATTATGATATTTTAGTTCGAATTTGTTCGAATTTGCAGAAAAGGAACACCAAACTAAATTTTAAATCCTCGATCGAACAGTCGCAGAGCTATAAGTATTTTTCTGTTATAGACACCGCTATTGGTAAAATTTGGCTACATTGAACTAAATAGACTGAATAATAAGAATGTCAGTTCAAATAGATTTGCTGCTTGGGCCCTTAATAAGTAAGCAGTCAATCAGCAGACATGACCCAAAGTGACATACTCTTAAGCCCCTTTCACACTGCACGTCGGACCCGCAATATTCCCGTAACATTGCCTGGTCGCCTTCTGTGTGAAAGCAACCACGTCCCGGAATTGATTACCGAATCGAACCCGGGTCGGGGACATAGTAACATTGCGGTAATCGATCCGGAACGAGCGCTGTGTGAACAAAACTTTTTTACCGGCTGTTTTGAAGGAAGATCAACATTCGTGACGAAAACATATGTGCAAACTGTAATGAAGCCGAGATCAGTTAGTTCCTCACTTTCCGCGCTGACGCAGAGATCGTTTGCTTGCTTCAGTTAAAGTATAATGTGCCAAGCGTTGTCGACTCGTACATTACACGTCACGCGCTGATGTCACGTGTCGTTACGGGATCTTCAAGGGTTGTGTGTGAAAGCACGGACATATACCGGGTCATCACTGGCAGTGTGAAAGTGCCAAATCTAGCGACCAGGGAACAATTACAGGAACACTTTACCCCTGAATTTGCCGGAATGGCAGTGTGAAAGGGGCTACAGTGACAATGTGCCAGATCAGCCTGGGTTTAGATGACTTGCTTGAGGGCACAATAGTGAAAGCTCATGTTCACGTTTGAACCTACAACCTTTCAGTCACCAATTCATATCTTTTACCACTATACCATACCACTCCAATAATGTAAAATTAGCTTATTTTAAACAGTAATATCAAAAACTTACAGTAAAGCTGCTATTTTCTGAAACTATTCATTGCCTTGGCAACTGATGGAAATAGATTGAAGTTGAAGTAAGTTTAAGCTGAAATGCTAAAACTGATCCCCACCCCCCAAATCATAAAAAACTGAAAGGCTATAAAACTATAAATATTACTAAAATAACTAAAGGTTAATGCTCATGGTAAATGACACAGTGGTCCAAGACATCCATTCAGTGCATTAGGCTATATGGTCATCATGCTGACAATTATGTAGAGTGAAAGCAATGTCTATTTGATATTAAAAAGATGTTGGTATTGAAGTCAATCGTACTTGATACCAGTATATTCATTTATGTTCCCTACAGTTCTGTTTATTTTTTTTACATCTTAATTCAAACAATGCTGTAAAGGTGGAAAACCCTGTTTAACGGAGCTTCAGCGGAACTGAAAGAGCTGACATACAGGTTTATACACACACATACACACACCTCTTCTCAGTTATGTGTGTGTTGCAGTCATAGTGAAGGGTGTCAGGGATTAAACACTCAACATTAATTACGCTCAACTTTTCAGCAGGATCACGCACTCTGTTTGGACTGTATTGTTTCTGGTGACTGTTTGTGAGCATGTGTGCATAAGCATAGCCTGCCAGCTTAATAAAACACTCATCAAATGAGGTATTTTGAGGGCATTACGCTATATACAGTATCATAAGTCAATGTCCATGTTTAGTTTCCAATTCTTTCCCTGATTTATGACCAAATTACTCTGGATCAACACTAGAAACATGTCAACCCCAAAGAAAAATGTGTGTTAACCCATCATCAGCTGGTCATTAACTATGTCATCAACCCAACTGTTTGGCTGAATGAATTTTGGTGGTTCAGCAGAAATTATCAGGTTGTATTTCTAGTGTTTGCCTGACAAACGCATATATGAAAAAAAAAATTAAATCTTTATTAAATTTTTATTTTTATTTAATTTATTTTAAATGGGAGAAACATTTTTGCATACTGTGTTTCAGCATAAATCTATGAAATATTTTTTTTTAAGCATAATGAAAGAAAACAAATAACTGTGGTGCATGAAAATAAATTATTCAAGATGCATTCTCTGAAAAGAAATTTCAATAATATTTTCAATAATTTTGCTTCTCATGTCCATGTTCACCCTTTTTTTTTTTTTTTTTTTTGCTGGAAACTGAGACTCTCTCTCTCTATATAAGATGTGATATTGTTGTGTACCATTAGTTCTTTGGACATCTTCTGGCTTGCTGCATTTCAGCAAATTTCTCCAAAGCTTGCTCCTAATGGGAATGTACTAAGAGTTCTTGGAGATCATTGGATGAGGTCTCTCTCTCTGATGTCAAACAGATGACTTGTTTGAGCTTAGTGCTTGGTTTCCTTGGAGAGTCACGTTTACAATCCATTCAAATAGTAGTGATGGAGAAAACATAGATGAACAGAACGGAAGGAAAAGTTTAATGCTTTAAATGGATGGACATTGCTGGACCATAAGGAGACTAACATGTGTTTTTGGTGGGTAATAACAGGGTTTGGTATTCTCAGTGCCAGGAGGAGCCTTGTGCTGGAAACCTGCATGTTGGAGCCTGTTGACTGAACTCTCCCTCTCTATCTCTTTCTAAAGCTAGCCTGTCCATCTCTGCCTGAACATGTCCTGGCTTAACGGTAAATGTTAAGGAATTCACACATGGCCCGTACATTTGTCCTGTCACTTACACAGTCTTATTATGCGTTTTACTTTTATTTGTCTGTGTAATCCATTGAGCAGGCCCACGCGCGCATGAACTCTGCAGAACTTAAGTGGAGAAAGACAAGAATTTCAATTCAAATACATTCTCTCAAAACGAGCCCTAATATCTTTGAAATATCTATGCAAATTAGCTTCTCAGGAAGTATCTTATTTTAAGAAACCCCTAAAACCTTTTGTGTTTCTTAAATATTTTAGCTTTTTTTTCAGCCTCCGATAAGAAATCTCAGCTCTGTTTAATGTGGTGTGTTCAGATACATTCCACAGATTTAAAAAAATATATATCTTTAATCTGTTTTCTAATCCAAAATACTGGGATAATTCACCCAATAAAATGTTATTCCAAAACCTGTATAACTTTCTTCCAGACAAGAGAGGCAGAGTGACCATTTTTAGGTGAACTATCCCTTTAACAGAAGAATGGGAAATTAAATAAAACATATTACATCATTCCACACGACATGCAAGGCGGTTTAAAAAGAAGCATTTGTCTATATGTGTGTGATCATGCGTGCAAGTTGGTAGGATTGCAAGCGCAAGAAAGAAGGTTCAGACATAAGCACAGCCAAATGAAAACAGCGTGTGAGACAGAAATAGAGTGAGAAGCAGAGAGGGGGTGAGGCTGCGGTCAGAGTCAGGACCGCTGGATTACAGAGTATGACTTCTGCTGAGTTCAGAGAGATGTGAGGAGAAACGGGGTGAAGAGGAGACATTTGAGAACTAAATGTTTGCTTTATATAAAATGAGTTGGCAAAAATAAAAAAAAATAAAAACTTGTTTATGTATATGGCGACTGGCACCATTCTTGGGGAACTTCTTGCCCTCACTAGATACTTCCTGTTATAGTGAAACCACAGGGCTGGTGAGGTTGTTGATTTTAGGTTGGAGAGAAAAGAGGTATTTTAATGCAAAATGAGGGCAATAATGATGTCACCTTTCAAATAAAACGGCACTATACGCCTTTGACCTTTTTTGTCCCAATATTCTTGATGGGTTACATACTTATTTGGAGAGCCAAAGCAAAGAAAATATAGATTAAAGATCTATATATATATATATTATTTTTTTTTTTTTTTTTTTTTTTTTTTTGTAGCAATCCCTGGTCTTCATTCCTACTAACCTCATAACCTACTAACCTTTCTGAGAATTCCTCAGAGAATGTTGGCATCTCAAAAATGACATCATGGTTCCCCAATGTGTAGAGATGTTTCCCGTTCCCTCCCCTTTCAGTTAATTTTCCTCACATGTCCACGTCTTGTTTGCACAGGTGGCGTAAGTACCCTGACAGATCCAAAACAGTTGGGATGGTCATTTAGAACAACAAGGTGTTATTTCTAGCAATTATCTGGCAAGAACATTCTCCAATTATCACATTAAATGTGACGTGTTCGTCAACACAGATGCATTTCATTTGCATTCGATTCAGTGTTCTCTGTGACATGTTATCCCATTGGAATAATAGTTTTGGACGAAATGACTGAATGAATGAATGTCTAATTACAGTTGTCTCTCTGTGTCTCCCCCGGGCAAAGGGGCGGAGAGATGGGATCTCTTCATCCAGTGAGAACCCTCGGCCGGTGGTCAGGAGTGGAGCAGATGGTTTTGGCGTGTCCTGGCAGGGTCCACGTACACTGGTGCTCTATAAGAACTCTCAGGGATTTGGCTTCACACTCCGTCACTTCATCGTTTACCCGCCAGAGTCTGCCCTGCACACCAGTCTCAAGGTGAGGATGTCTGCCAGCTATCACAAAATCGAGCTACAAAAGTTTCAGTTAGAATAAGAGATTTCCAAAAAAAAAAAAAAAAAAATCCTGCCAGTGTATTTTATTCCCATATTTTATTAAGAATGGGTTACAGATGTGTTTGCACATGATGTAAGAGAAGCAAACCCCCGTTATGATAAGGCATCTCTTCTCTGAGAAGCTGCTGTTTGCTTTCTTGCTCAAAGGGCCTATTATGTGTTTGACTGGTACCACACATGCTCTGAGCTGGTCAGGGCCGTACCAGGGCTGCTGGGACAGTATGTTCAGGTCCATTCACTGTGCCCAGTGCCCATGTGGTCACATGACTTGTGTGGCACTCTCCATCTGTCACCCCATCAGCTCCATGTTAATGCACACGTGGACATTCATTTTGATCTGTGAGTTGGATGTTGAATACAAATCTTAAAGTTGTGGTCACTGTCCGTCACTCTACCCATCTGTTTCCCCTCTGTCTGTCTTTCTCTCTCCTGGGACGGCAAAGCCTCAGTATTGTGTGAGTCTGTTAGGAATGAGCTCAGTCAGCGCAGACTAAACACTGGGCTGCCCACATTAAACTGCCTGATCAGCGTTGCGTGTGTGTGATTTGAGCCTCTGGTTTGCAGTCTGGTTATTTTGTGAAAGCTGCGCATGTGTTATCTAAACACATGTGTCTGTTGTAAATAAAGATGCAGAGTGAATATTATAAAGACTATGTCATTTCCTGCAGAGATGGAAAAATGAATGTTGTTCTTGCAGAGGTGTGTTTAGATGCACATTCATTGCTAAAGTTCTCCATTTTTCTCAGTGCTGACCTCTATTGCTGGGACAGAGTCAGTGCTGATATCACTGCCATCCATCATGGAGATCAAACCCATTTATTGAGACCTAAAATAATAATAATAATGAAAAGTTATTTCCTGTTTTTGTAACAATTGACTTCTGGTTCATGTTGTGCACCATAGACATAATAGGTATAATTTATCTATTATTATATTGTTCCAAACCTTTCTTCTCAAGCATCCCAAAAGGATCCTTAATTTCTTGGCCACTTTTTTTCAATGTTAATGAATAAAATGACTCAAATATAATAAATTGGCCCATATGACATGTGCAGAATAATAATAAAATATAGTTTTTAAAAGTGACATAATGGTGAGTAAAAATGACATCCCTGAAGTATTTAGTAAATTACTAAATCATTAAGAGAGTGAAGTGACATTCAGCCAAGTATGGTGACCCATACTCAGAATTTGTGCTCTGCATTTAACCCATCCGAAATGCACACACACAGAGCAGTGAACACACACACACACACTGTGAGCACACACCCGGAGCAGTGGGCAGCCATTTATGCTGCGGCGCCCGGGGAGCAGTTGGGGGTTCGATGCCTTGCTCAAGGGCACCTAAGTCGTGGTATTGTAGGTGGAGAGAGAGCTGTTCATGCACTCCCCCCACCCACAATTCCGTCCGGCCCGAGACTAGAACCCACAACCCTTCGATTGGGAGTCCAACCCTCTAACCATTAGGCCACGACTTCCCAAATTAAGTTTAAGACCATATTGTAATTTTGCTAGGATCTAACTATCTTCTTATTATTTGCCTTTAGGATGAAGAGAACGGGAATGGAAAGGGTGAGTCTATCTTTTATATTTCTTCTATCTTCTCGTCATGTGAATTAGTGTCATTAAAGCAAATTTGGAAAATTTCTTATTAATTGAAAACGCTTCATCACTCATCTGAGTTGACTGAAAATCTTATGACTTGATGAGCACTGTGTTTCTTCCTCTATCTTACTGATATTATCATCCTCTGGACTTCATTTATTTCTCAGTGACTGATGATCCTAGATGAATTAGTAGCATAAGCAATGTCATTGATCAGGGAAGCTGATGTTGGTTGCATGGCGCCCCCTAGAGCAAGTTTCAGTTCATGCACATTCAAGGTGGCCATCTGCATTCAAATCAATCCAAGCAGGATTACTGGAAGGCACATGATTGAAATGAGATATATGCCACGTAATTTGCAAGTTCTGACATATGAAAATGTTTCCTTATATCTATTAAAAAAAAAAAAAAGATATTGCCCCAGTTGAACAATGATTTTTGGGGCAGTCCTGGCCTAATTAAAAGAGAGTCAGATTTGTAACCTGAAGGTTGTGGGTTCGAGTCTCAGGTCTGGCAGGGATTGTTGGTAGGGGGAGTGAATGACCAGTGCTCTCCGGGTGTATGTGTGTGTGTGTGTGTTCACTACTGTGTGTGTGCACTTGGATGGGTTAAATGCAGAGCACAAATTCTGAGAATGGGTCCCCATACTTGGCCGTATGTAACTACACTTCTACTTCTTCACTGTATATCAGTGTACTTGTAAATGAAAATAGATGTAAATCCAGATGTACAGATCTTAAGTGAGAATTTACTGTTGAGCCCTAATGTCTTATTTTCATAACTCCATACTAATAAATCCCAGGCAATTAAATCCAGTATGATACAGAGGTGCACTAGAATACACACACATCCACACATCTAAACAAAGCTCTACAGTTCCCAGATCAGTTTGTGCATTACTACCTCAGCCTGTTTGTTGACTATTACAATCTGTCCTCATCTTATCATGCCATCACGAGACACTGGCATCAGTATGAGCAAAACACATTCCACAGTGCCAGCCCAAACAACTGTGAATGTGTGTGTCTCTGTACATTGAGGTCCAAAAGTCCACTAGTGAAATTTTTCTAATTTAATACAGATTATTTTTTTCCATTTGCAAATTATATAAGCAGCATGATGAAATATTAACATGAATGTCAAGACTTTCTTATTATACAATATTCCATGTATGCTTTAATGACAACTGCACAAGTTTGTAGAACCTGATGATCTTTATGTTTTTTTATTTGTTTGTCTGATGAATAAAATCATATATATGTATATATATATATATATTAGGGCTGTCAAATAATTACATTTTTTAATCAAATTAATCAGAATTTTCAGTGGATTAATCAGGATTAATCACTATTTGCAATTACACCTGAATCGTAACCATTTTTTTTACTGAAATGCATACCAAAAGATAAATAACAGGACACAGATACATAATTTTCATGTATTGATTCATCAATATGTGGTTCTTTTTTTCAGAATTTCAAAAGTTTAACATTTACTTAATCAAATTTACCTGAGCACTATATCAAACCATGCCATTTAACTACAGATAGTGTAAGAGTTTTAGGTGTAACAGTGGTTAAATATAGCCACATATCTATGAAATTATGCATAGAGAAACTCGAAAGAATGAACTCAGAAACACAAACATGTGCCCTCTGCACTCTGGGCACTCTTGTTTTTGGGAGGTGTTCATTTGCTCTGCCTCAGTACTTTAGGATCGATATTTTCACGTTCTGAAGGCTGTAAGCGCCAGTAAAACCAAGTAAAAATGCATATGCTTTTCCAAACAGCTGTAATTTTCGCTGCATTGCATGTAGGCGTTCTGCGCATGCGCAGTGTGAAACACAGGACGCTAGAACAGGAAGAAGCTCCAGTGTATCAACTACCAAAGTCGTCTCTGTTTATCGAGCTTGGCATTAATGTATTTGAGAGTAACTGGGCTAAAACCTTAAGCTTCTTCTGTGTTTTCGTCGCGGCGCTCGCTGCTGTTTTTTTACTATCTTGAGAATTCAGAGATCGACGAGACTTTCCTAACCTGAATAATACGTCACACTGCACATGCGTGAAATGCGTTAAAAAATTTGACGTAATTAACGACAAACAACTAATTAACGTCGTTAACGCGCTATTTTTGACGGCCCTAATATATAAATATATATATATATATATATATATATATATATATATATATATATATATATATATATATATAGATAGATAGATAGATAGATCTACAGCATGACTTGAGATTATCAAAATAGCATATTGAGCAGAAGTGGAAGAGAAACATAAAATATTTCATATATCATTTTAAAAAAAATCTAGAAAACTTTATTACATGCAAGGTTAAATTGGATTTTGAATCCCAGATTTTCCCCACTGTATTTGCATTCTGTACTAACTATGAAGTATATTGTTTTGTGTGTGTGTGTGTGTGTGTTTCATGCAGGGCTCCATGGGAGTTGTCTGGAGCCCATGGACACCATCTTCGTTAAGAATGTGAGGGACAAAGGCCCTGCCCACCAGGCCGGCTTGTGTACAGGTAAAAGAGTTTTTCTGTTCAGACCGATACAAACATTAGTGTGAGGGAAGGATTTCCATCACACTTCAAAGAAAACTGGCCATCTAATAGGTTTAGCATTTTTGGTCACATGCCCAGAGCCGCTGCTATTATATAAATCTACGGCTTGGTGGTGTTCACAGATGGACTCACTGCAATGATAAATAATTGTAATGCAGTAAATATCCATCTCTGTATTTACTGTTGTTTGATAAACGTCATGCAAATCCCAAAATCTGAAGAAAATGTGTGTAGATATGTTCATGCTAAACAATATTACACCCGGACCAGAGCACTCATGTGAATACATATTTGATCTCTTGTTATGACATGCTTACTCAGAGACAGATTTGCAGAAAATGTGTCTCTGTACTAAGACATATTTAAAGTGCAGGTAATGTCCTGCTTCCTGTGACTAGTCATGTCACCTGACTGCCATGGATGGTCCACTGTGCTCTCACTGCATACAGAGTCTTATTCCTGATGATATCTATGAACAGAATAAACTTGAACCAGGGAGAGAAACTGATAAAAATCAGGATCTATTATGGAATATTTTGCTCGTGAATTGTGGTTTGTTATTTACACACTACACTTTCAGCTTGACAGAAGGTGACTCATTATCTCTCACTATACACAAGGCTGCTTCCTGGTCAGGAAAAGGTGCTTGAATTCAATGAGTGCATGTTCTTACTTCCTTTTCTTAAACCGTACTAAACCATATAGGATTACAGGATGTTTACCATATTTTTGTTGCTAGTAACTATGCTACCATACACACATGATCTCTCGCTGACAGATTAAAATAATCTTTTTAATTTAAGCCACATTGAATAAGAATATGACAGACTTTTTTATATTTTATGCGAACATCTTGATGCAAAGTCAATGGAATGTATAAAATTTGTTACGTGGAGCTGAGAGCCAAAATATTTCATAAACAAATATGCAAGGTGACGTGTTGAACTATGATAAGTGATCCAGTTCTGCGGAAATACTCTGAGTTTTCTTAGGAACCTGGTGCAACAGATCATGAATGTATTTTAATATGATTGGTTATGACTGGATAAGAGTCGCAGCCTTCACTGACTCCTCTGACAAACTGCCGCTGGCTGAGATGATCTGATAATGTAACCCTGAAATGAACCAAAACACAGCAGAGATCTAAGGAAAACAGAGTGAACACATGGAATGAGTCGATTTAATCTTTATTATTTGAACAGAATGCACATGCTCGCTCTCTCCCACTATGTAAAGAATGTTAATTGTGAAGACTTCTAATAAATGAAAAAAATACATGTAACTGTAATATTATATTTTAAAGTATATTACAAACCATTATTATATATATATAATAATAATAGTATATATAAAAAATTTAAATTGCAATTTTTCTGTATTTCTGATCAAATAAATTCATCCTTGATAAGCAGGAGAATCATCTTTAAAAAACATTACAAATCATACTGATCCAAAACTATTGAATTGCAATTTATGATTTTTTTTTTTTTTTTTGGTATTATTATTTTCATTTATATGTTAAAAACTGTATTAAAAACAGTTTTGTAATAATATATGAACATTAATAACTTTCAATTAACTGCATTCTTGTTTAATAAGGATTCATTTTATTAAAAAAAAAAAAAATCTTACTGACCCAAATGTTTAAACAGTAATGAATATGCTAATTTGTGAGTAGTATTGACTTCCATTATAATTAGAGACTTATAATAATATTAATGTTTCTGCAAAATGACTTCCATTATTACATCAGTTATAGGAACACATTTCTGGTTTATAAGTGTAACTTGAGTTTTATTTTGTGTACATTAGACAAAAAAAGCTTGGGAAACCCGGTTCTAAATGTTTGTCAAGTAAGTGTGTTATTTTGTGTGTGTGTGTGTCTGCAGGAGACAGACTGGTTAAAGTGAATGGAGAGAGTGTGCTGGGGAAGACATACTCACAGGTCATTGCACTGATTCAGCACAGGTGAGCTTCTGAAGTCAAAAAACTCTTATTCAAAAGATTATTCCACTTTGTAGCATGAGCTGATTCAAACGAGGTCTTCTACAGCCATCCAGACTAACCTTGGTCAAGATGTCTTGATCTGTAACATTGTTTGGGTTCAAATTTAAAGGAGCAGAACGCAACTAAACGTTTTCACATGAGTGCTGTTCATGTGGAATGTGTTTTACGTAACAGGATGACCTCAGGCAGTGTGTGCTTGGGGAAGTTTGCTGGATGATTATTATGTGCATTACTTAAAAAGGTTACTACTGAACCCAGTGTAAAGGTTGTCTGTGTACTCAACCCAAATCACAACTTTTAAAGGAGAATTTGTTCCATATTCACTACATCCTATAAACAGTAGATACTCCTATTGAATCTCATGCTGTCTGGGTCTCTTTGTCTTCTCCATGTAGTGAGAGTGTACTGGAGCTCTCCATCATGCCAAAGGACGAGGACGTGCTGCAGCTGGTAAGTGTACGTTTGAGCATTTTTGACACACCTTTTCTGTCTTACACACCCACTCATACCTACACATTTACCTGCACAGAATAGCATACACATTTATTTTATCGTATTTTATTTATTTTATCGTCTTACTGCTGTGGCAAGTGTCCTTTTTCTGCTTTTGTCGTATTTATTCAACCGGCCTTTTTTTTTTTTTTTTTTTTTTTCACGTTTTGAAGTCAAGTCTGAGAATTTTTGTCTAGTTTTAGTCAAGTCATAAAAAACTGATTATCGTAATTATTTTGCTTAAAGTTTTGTCACTGTTGCTGATCGTGATTGTAGTCATTTGAGATATTTCATCAGAATTCTTGCACTTTTAACCTTAAAGCACAAATCAAGTGTCAACTTATGCACATGGTTTGATTTACCTCATCTGGTTTCCTGATTTATTTTTATATGATCATAGATATAAACAGCATGTATAAATGGTAACCAGGATGCAAAGATCAAGTAAAACACAAGGCAGAAAATTTTCCTTTAAGAGAGTAGCTCTGATAGGGGATTTAAACTCTTGACATCTGGCGACCCCAAGCATGAAAGCTAGTTAAGGTCTGTTTTTTTTTTTTTTCTGAAGAAAAGTTTGGATATAGTATTTTTTTTTTTTTTTTTTTTACTACTACATTTAAGTCTTATCTCTCTTTTTTTTGTCAATTAATTAATCGTTTTTACAGCTAGTTTTAAATGATTTCAATGTCATCTTGTCTTAACCTTGTCTTACTCATGGAAAAAAAGGTTGTCAACCAAAATTTTTTTTTTTGTCAAAGTTTTTGCTACCAAAATCAACACTACTCCAGACTAACCCAGGCTCTAAAGGAAAAAAAAGCAATTGAATAACTTTCCAGTAAACTTGTGTATGGTAAATACAGTTCGCTAAATTGTTTAAATTAAGAAAGATTCTTTAATTTAATTTAATTTAATTTAATTTAATTTAATTTAATTTAATTTAATTTAATTTAATTTAATTTAATTTAATTTAATTATACTTAAAATATTTGTCTTAATATTTTATTCCATGTTTAATTATATTTTTACTGAAACAAGGCAAAAATACTGATTAATAGAATGTTTTGTAATGTGAGCACTTTGCATTTGTAGAGTATAGAGTTTAGGTAGCTTTGTGGTTTAGTTTTGTTTTCGAAGTACAGCTAGTAAACCCACACACACCCTCAAGAGTTGTGTACACTTCTCTCACACTTTTAAATAGACACAGACACTGAAGTTGGACAACTCTAGATATTTAGTAGTCATTACAAAGCAATGTGTGAGTCAGTAGGTTGCTTCAGCAATATCTTTGAAGCATTTCCAAGCAAGAAATCAAGATTCATTCTTGTAGTAAGCATGCAGACGGTCATATGATTAACACACAAACACATATGCATTCTTTCACACAGTGCACAGACATTCCCACTTGCATATTTTCCTCAGTGCACAAATTACCCAGTTGCCCACATGATCGGACATGCAACTCGCTAAAGGCGAAGGAAACCCTTCATGCACTTGTGAGGAACATAAAGACACATGCTTTATACACACTTTAATAAATCTTTATAGAAACACTCATACTAAGCAAATTACCCATATAGCCTCCCAAGAGACCCCACTCCTCTATTCTTACCCCATGTCTATCTCTCCTCCTCTCTGTCTCTCTACACACCCCTCCTTAAACCCGCATCAGCCACATTCCAGAGATGACATCATCAGTTATGTGGCCCCTCCCACACTCCCACAGGGTGGAGAGAAAATGAGAGAGAGAGAGAGAGAGAGAGGGAGGGAGAAAGAAAGGAGGGAGCTCAAGAGCATTGGGTTGGGTAGGGCTCAACATGGACAGAAAGAGAAAAAGAGATAAAGAGAATAACAGAGGGACGTGACAACGAGACATGAACTCAAAAAAATACGAATCAGGACATAAGAGGTAAATATAAGCTGTTAAAGAGGACACTAAATAGAAAACGAGAGACGTTCAACACTTTAGGGAATTTTTCTCTCGATTAGTGAGTTTCAGTTCTCTGTGTTTGGTTGTATTTGCATGTATTAGCAGACTGCATGTACTATGCTATGTTATTCGATTTGGTTGTCTGGAGCTGGACAGCTTGACATCCTCTGTACAGTCACACAGTAGTCACTGCATGGGTCATACAAGTTGTTGATGTTTTGGAGTCCATGTCTTCTGGTTTGTAACATTGTACTGCAAAATGTATTTTCTTAGTACATAATTAAGTCATATTTTCTATTTAAACATCCTTAAAACAAGATGCATTTAATTTAGAAGGTGATTTTTACCACATGAGTTAAGTTTTAATTTTTTCTTATTCTTATGCTTTTCTTATTTATTTATTTATTATATATATATATATATATAATTTTTTGCTTTAACCATAAATCTACATATTATATAAATTTTACAACAATTTTGTGTCTTTAAGAATTATTATTATTATTATTATTATTTTATTGAAAAATGTTACATTGTGGTGTTGTGGTGAATCTCTCAAAGAGTTTTTTTTTTTCTTCTCAGTTTTGTTTTCCGCTGATGATTTTTATTTAATTTTAGAATATTATTATAAATCATTAGCATTTGTCTTATAGCGAGACATCTTTAGAAGCCTGTTTTGTTTTTTAAGTTATATTTGTTTTGGTGTTTGAAAAATTGAATAAGCTAGTACCACACTGAAACTCAATATTATGACACAATCACATGATCAGTATATAGTGATAGTGTCTCATGGTCAGTAATCGTAATGTCATCCCTCTTACCCCTTTTTTTATATGAACTTTTCACCTCCACTCCTTGACTCCTTTCTTTATATATATATATATATATATATATATATATATATATATATATATATATATATATATATATATATATATATATATAAAGAAAGGAGTCAAGGAGTGGAGGTGAAACACTTTACATAATTACATGGAAATTTGGCTTCATTGTTTGTGCTTTTGTTTGGCTTTCTTTTTTTCTTCTTTTTTTTGTCAGACTTGCTTTACATTTACAGCAATATTTTCTTCTATTTTGTACTGTTTTTCTGTATGTCCTATTTTGTCTTGTTAAAAAAAAAAGAAAAAAAAGGAAATTTAGTCACCCAAAATATTTAGTTTATTTTCCTTTAGAATGAAAGTTGTATTTCTCTCTTTCAGGCATATTCCCATGATGCCTACCTAAGAGGGAACAATCCATATACAGGAAAGGCCCAAAATCTTCCTCCACCACCCCCTGTCCTCTACCCTCCACATACAAAATCACAGCCTCCAGCCCTGGCAAGCCCTGCCCCAGCTTCATTACACATGGGGCAAAACCAGCTGGACAACTGGAGCCACTGGCCCAGCTCCTCCTCTGGTCCCTCTCCACCCCTTGACAACCGGACAGTAGCTTCCAATGCTGTCTGGGCAGCCGAGGGCAGGAGCTGTGAGTCAAGAGGTGTTGGTCACAGTAGCCCTGCACACCGAACTGAGGAGATCCAGTATGGAATGACTGACAGGGGACCGCAGGTAACTGGGCAAATGAGAGGTCGCTCATATTCATCGTCTTCCTCCTCAGGAGGGATGATGAGCCCATTGCATCATGCTCATCTTGCCAACCACAACATGGGTACTGCAGTGGGGCACATTGGAGCCCGCAAGGAAAGCCCACCTTGGGCCAGCCCTTCTCAATCAATATCAACAACCCCATCCAGCCGCAGCGAATGCACCCAACAAGCTCTTTCCAACTGGTACTATAGCCAAGTACCAGGTCGGGAACGGGAACGAGAGCGGGAGCGATCTGTTTCTCGCTCCATGCACCCACGCCACAGGAGTATCTCACAGGACCGTCTAGGTGATATTGGGAGGGCCAGGCATTCGCAGCAAGCAGGTTTTCCCCACAGTGCATCACAAGACACATTACTGTTGCTTCAGCAGAGCTCAGCAGCATACACTGATCCCTACTGGAACCATGGAGACTGGCGGGGTGAGCATGTGTATGGACAGCACCCGTCTGCAGTGGCCTATGGGCGCAAGTCCTCTGAAAACCTTCAAGCAAGCCGGTACGGACATTCAGCACGTTCACTGGAAACTCTCGACAGAGCAGTGGGGATACTTTCACCACAACTCGAAAGATCTACTTGGGTCCACCAGCAACCAAACAGGACTGAAAGCTATCTGAGACATGCCAGACATTGTGGCCAACACGCAGAGTCACACCACCAAATCCAGCAACACCAAGTGCAACACCACACACCACAACACCATCAACACACACCTCAGCATCAAAACCTCACACATGCAGTACACCAACACTCGTCTCAGGCTCCGCAACCACAGCAGAAAGCTCCACAGACAAGACATTTGCCTTCTTGCCAGAGTCTAGATGAGGAGCCAGTTGGCTATCGTAGCTACAGCCCCTCTTTCAACCGGAAGACTGGCCGTATCTTGCAGCAAGCCCAGTCATTCAGAGACCCCTCTTACACAGGTCCACATCTCTGGACCCCTACACCCAAGACCAGTCCCCCAGAGGGGCTTCCACACTCGGCCACTCCTTCCCCATCTCCACCAACCACCTCTTCTACAACTGCTATTCCCACAGCTCCTGAAGGACAAGACAGAACTTACCAACCAACTAATCATGACAGAGGGGCAGGGGAAGCAACAGGTGAAGCCCAGACACAGGAAGTGGTTCTGAGGCAAAAACCACCCACTGGCCGCAGGGGTGTGAACGCCCTACGACATCCTCATTATGGCATAGCACTTGACTCCAGTGACCCTCTACTCTTTACCTCTGATCCTACGGAGCCCCCTACCAAAGCAGAAAATGCCATTTCTCATCGCCGTACAAACGGTAACCTACCACCACTATCCATAGAGGATGATTCCCTCGCGTCAATTCCCTTCATAGGTAAGTCGCTACTTATCAATGACTCCTTTGCTCTCATGTTCTCCCTTTCTTCTTGGTATATTCTTTGTTGCAGAATACTGTTCCATATAGTTCTCGGTTTCTCCCTCTCTTTTTCACTTCCCATCATTTGCTCACTCTATCCTGCACATGGTTGTTATTTTAACAAGGAAACTGATTTAGTTTCCAGACACCATTAAAATAGACTGATGGGAATGTTAGAGAATGACTGTTCTTGTCTTAATAACTCACAACCCCACTGGTCTTACCCTTCATTTCCTATGTCTGGTGAACCAGTGTGCATGTCTGCGCATTAGGTAATGCTGGAATCTCCCATGATCAGCCTGAGAATATTAGTTGTCTGTGGCTGAATCAGACTTACTGGATTTAAATTAGTCCTATTTTTCTTTCTTCCTCTCATTCTTTTTCCACTCTTCCAGTGCCTCACCCAATTCCATCCTATGTTTCTACAGTTTTAATCTTTTAGTAGAGGATTGTACACAAATTGACTGCATTCTCTGGGAATTGAGCTCACAACCTTTGAATCGCTAGTGCCACGCTCTACTGTTGGAGCAACGGGAACACTGTGAAGCTAAAGGATTTGAAGAGAATTGTCTTGACGTCAAATGTCTCTTCATATTTACATAATGTAGAAATGTTGATTGTCTAAGGCACAGTTTTGTGAATATGTGTGTTTTATAACCTACCATTATTTTAGATACAAACTAGCTGAAAAATATCTGTAGATGTTAACCAAGTCTGACAAAAAATATGTATTAAGGATACTCTTAAATGGGGAAATGGTTTATAAATAAAGTAAATAATGTCTCATGTCTTCTTTAAAGGGAAAGGTTAGGGTTGGGTTGTGGTTAGTTTATAGTAATTATGATTGGTTTTATTTGATTAAAAATTGTGTGTAGTCCGTGTGTATGCTCTGGTCTGTAGCTCAAAATGATCTTGTCTCTGCTTGCCTTTTACTAAACCAGAGTACAAGAGGAAATCTGAAACAAAATGGCTGGCTGAATGCAAAACATTCAAAACAAACTGAGATAGACATAGACACCAAAACTCTTACTCCTAAATGTGCTACAGGGTTATATATGGTTAGCCATAAATCCGTATCCTCTAATTATATGTTTATAGCACGGCTGGATTCAAGTGGAGTGCTATTGATTTTGCAGTTTCATTAAAAGCTTTCCGTTGGTCATTTGCTTTCTTTTAACATTGCAATAGGAGTTGTAATGGCAACATTAAAACAAAACCAATTCATTTCTAGGCCTAATTTCTGATTTTTTTTCACTGCTGGACATCTTTTTATGCTCTGTTGTGATTGCATAAGCTGTTGTTAGTGCAGTGCTTTCATTCCTGAGGGAGGTTAAGCCTAAAACCACTATGCATAATAGTGCCCCACCTTTAGCAATCAGCACAGATGAGAAGCATAGTTGTGTCTCCGCACACCTGTACAGTGCAACACACCCCTTGAGCTAGACCCATCAGTTTGAATACATGTGTTAAAATGATCTTGTTTACGATATGTGTTTGTGTAAGTTTAGGAGTTGTGGAGTATTGCAAAAATGTAACTACATATTTAGGATGGGAGCAGGTTGGTGTATCCCAGGTCCTGTTTAGAGACTGATGGAGGCAACACAGCAGAAAAGGCAGAGAGGACTAAACTGAAACTAACAGAAATGCTTACAAGCTGGGGCACGTTACACCATACTGATAAAAACAACAGACAGTTTGTTCTTGCTCTACCTGCCATGCCAGTGGAGTCGTTTTTGTACTGGAATTTCTCGTATTGATTTGGGGTGAATGGGTTTCAAACTGCATTATTGTGTTAGTGCAATTGGATCTTTGTTTTATGTAACGATGACATTCAAGTCATATGATGACAACCAGGAAACATCAGTTATTTTCATTGGATTTGGCCATATCTACATCAATCTACAACAAACTAAAAGCTTGTCTGTGTCTTGTTTTAAAATTGAAAAGGTTTTCACACAAATCTTTGGTCTTGAGAGTATAGGATAATTGTGATTGATATTATAGCTTTTATTAATATTTTATTATTTAACTTAATATTTTTTGATTATTATTTTTAATATATAATTTTAGTTGAAGCTAACTATAATAACCCTGTTAATTAAATAAATAAAAAGCCTTTGTGATATCTTTATTCATTCCAGCCCACAGATGAATAATACCCAATCAGGTTTCATTTTTTTTACTTTTTGAACATATTTTACTATAAATCATGCTGATCAGAAATTTGAGGAACTATAAAACTTGTTTCAGTTAGCAGCAGTTACCAGGGAACGGTCAGTTCATTCAGGTATTCAGGCAAAACGTTTTTCAGAGGAATGAGGAAAGTTAAAATAGTTTTGGAATGTATGTAGTTGTTTCATGTAGTGTAAACTTTTATGTTGTTTAGTTGCAGAAGACTTGCATTTTTTTTTACAGTCGTGTAGTGAACTGAGAATGGCAGAAGGAAGAGTGGCAGGGAGCAGGGGTTTATGGGGTTAGGGGTGAAAGACACACACATACACACTCTCACACAATCAGATATTACCAGACACAATCGGCACACTCAGCTCTTTCTGCACTCAATGCGGTCATTGTGTCTCAAATAAAAGGGGAGGAGTCTTCACTCCACCAGCCGCCCATTAACACGCTACATGCTAACTCACCAGAGATATTTGCACATCCACACACACGTTGTCTCCCCTACTCCTTTTTGGAGAAATCCCTCTTACCACACTTTTGCACATACAGTATTACAGTGTTGTCAGGCCTGGTTTCATTTTGATTAGTGACACTATAAGAGGAAACCTCGCCATATTTGTTATATTTGTGTTCTTCACTCTTTGGTTTTGTGGATATATCTGAAGAAAGACTGCATTTCATGGCTAATTAGAGTCCGTTCATGGAAGTACTTCTGATGGGTCAGGTTATTTACAGCATCTCATCTGAACCTCAAAATACGACTGTTACACATGACTGATGTTGAAGTAGAACAGATGGATTTTCTATGTGCATGTGTTGTATGTCCATGATACAGACACTGTGTGTGTGTGTGTGTGTGTGTGTGTGTGTGTGTGCTCATACTCAGGCTTCAGTAATGAGGGCCTTTGTTAAACCCACAGAACAGCTATTTCTGCCAGTGGCTGGAAAACAAGCTCAGTCCAGATTCCACATCCTAGATTGGGAATGTTTCCGCCCCTGCTCCCTTCTAGTATGAGAAAGAGTAGACAACAGAGAATTAAAAGAAAGAGGATTCACTTGATTTAGGATAAACATTTAATTAGAGGTTGGTTGATGTATGTGCATTGAAGACATTTAAATGTGATAAACTGATGAATAAGAAGAAAAGGAGTGGAGTTCATATGAAGTCAGAAGTGATGGATGGCTAAGATAGTCACATGAAAATGTGATGCACAGAGATAATGAGAATAGAGAGCAGGGTATGGATGAGTTTAAACACTGGGCCTATTTCTTAAGCTTTTTAGAAACAAAAGGGTCTATATTATACCCAGAGAAATCCATATGTTAGCATTATTCTTCTCTACTCGGCCAGATTTTATTGGTTCGGTCACCTGAGCCTTATGACATTTGACTAATCAAAGCAAGAAAATGACAACATGACAACACTGATTGGCTGGTGGCACTATAAGAATACTTTTTCCTTTTACTGTTTTGAATGGCTGTCAATGGTGAAAGATGATCTCTGCCCAGTTGTTCAAAAAGTTAATCTGGCTCAAAATAATGAAATATACTTGTAACAAGGCAAGTAGTTGTTAGAAAGTAATTATAATGTAAGTGTAATTACATAAAATGTAATTGTTAGATCAGGATAATGCCGTTTTATTTATTTATTTATTTATTTATTTTTTGATAAAAGGTTTAAAAATGTGGTTTGAACAACACTTACTGAAGGTTTTATCCAGATAAAAACCAAGAGTGGATTTCATGATTGCATTCTTGGAATCTTTTGTTTGTTTGTTTTCCATTTTCTAGTCTGTTCAGAGTTCTTTTGAACAACTTGGCCTAGAGCTAACTGGACCATGCTAACAGACAAATCTAGTTTAGAAATCCTCTTGTTCAGGGACGTTTGTGTGCCGCTGCCACCTGCTGGTGTAGATAGATGTTGTTGCAGGTGGTTTCATGTTTGACAGAATCTCCTTAGTCACTGAAATAGCAACATTCTGCCAAATTGTGTTTTGAAGCGATCATGTTACCGCTGCAGGGCAAGAAAGACCCGACAGAAAGTTTTTTGAAGAATTCATTGAAGGTGCTACTCATCTCACACATAACTAATATGTGCTTATATATTAGGGATTTGGGGAAAAGAAAGACTTTGAAGGGGTGGATCTTTAATGCATTAGTTTTAACCAGGTGACCACTCCAAAGAGGTAGTAATAAAAGCATACCTGCAGCAACTAACCACTTCCCACTAGAAACACACAACATCAAGCACTTTGCGCTTTAGCAAGAACTGAAACCATGTATTAATACAAAAAGGGCATGTACATCTTAGTTCCACATCGAGCACTTATTTCATGGAGGGGCACGAGTCAGGTACAAAATTATTTAAGATTTATTCATTCTCACTCTTTTTTTATCTTCTTTTATTTCTCAGCATTTTTTACTTTGTCACGCATCATATTCTTAAACATTTTTCATTTAAAGGTCCCATGACATGGATTATTTCCTTTTCTTTAAATGCTTTTTAATGTTTCCTTAGGTGTATTTATATTGTTAGTATGATTTTTACATTTAAAATTTAGAAATAAAAAGCATTTTTATATCCTGACATTAGCCCTCTGGCTTGAATGCTCTGTTTGAAGGGGCGTGTCTGCTGTGAGACTCCGAGTAAACCACAACTGTTGTGATTGGCTGACATCTTTGCATACGAAATGCATATTACATGTGAAACCCCTCTCAAATATTTATATATATATATATATATATATATATATATATATATATTTTTTTTTTTTTTTTTTTTTTTTTTTTTTTACTATTACAGCTGTCGAGATTAACGAATCGTGGAAGTGTGGATTATATTAAACATTTTTTCGATCTTTTCCCCATCACATGAAAGGCTGCAGTGATGAGCATTGAGTAGACAGCGTCTGTTTATCGCGTGGATGCAGTGATCTCGTCATTATTGCAACGTTTTCTCACAAAATGCTTTCACCACAGCTAACAGCAAACACATGAATACAGTAAGAGCTTTGTTGTGCAGCATAACAGCGTCATTCATTGTAACGGCAGTTTGGGCAAGTGTGCAGATATACTCGCGATGTGTAACAGCTCCGGAAAAAAGTGAGCGTTCTTTGATCGCTCTCTGTAGTTAAATCACAATTTAAATAACAGATTTGTTTCATGCTACTAAGAGAAACAACGTGAAGTTGATCGTTTAGTCACTGGCTTGATTCACTGATGCATAAACAGTATTAAACGATTTAGAAAGAAAGTCTGTGTGAACTTGAATGATTAGCTACCCATCAGAAATCATTGATCACAGATCAGGCATTAATGAACACTGTTACTCACTGTTTGTGCCAGTGCCGTCGAATCCATATCATAAAAGTCTGTTTGAAACGCCTGTGCTGACATTGCGACTGAATTATATGTAATGTTTGGGCGGGCAAAGCAGAGAAAGGGGAGGTTACAATTCTCGTTACAACGTCACAACGAGGAGATTCAAGATCAGCCCGTTTCTCATAGGCAGAGAAAGATAGAAAAATCTCAATTTACACCGATTCAAATTTCTAGAAACTTGGGGAGCATATACAGGCTAGGGGAACTCATATTAAAGTGAAATTTTCATGTCATAGGACCTTTAAAACATGAGTGGGTAGTGATAAAGTGTGCACTATAGCTTCTCCTTACTCCTCCTCTCTTTAAGAGGGTTTAAAACTCATTAGGTTTTGCAGTAAATTGAGTGTTTGGAATTTCACTTTTGTATGCACACATGTCAGAAAGGAAGAGTCTCTTTTGCTTTGGTGTATTATGATATTTGATCATATTCTATAGATCTTGACATTAACTGTGCAACACCATTTTGCTTTCCCTCTAACCTTTCCCTCCTTCCTTGTTATTCTTTTTGGTTTCCCTTCTTCCAATCCTACTCTTTTTACCAATATAACTTTCTTTTCTTCTTGTCTTCCTTTCTTCCTTCCCCTTTTCCTCTCCTTTACTCAATTCCACTCCTCCCACAGATGAGCCAACCAGTCCAAGTGCAGATCTGCGGGCACGTCATGTCCCCGCCTGCTCCGTCGTGTCCAGTGGTATAAACTCCGCCCCTCCTGTGGCCACAAGCCCCGCCTCCCCAACCTTCACCTTTCCCCTCAACCGCCTTTTCTCCCGCGACAGCAGTGAGTGATGCAGAGAAAGAGAAACACCGTTACTGCTACTACAGAATGAACCAATCAATGCCTAGAGCTGTACATGAAAACACTGCGATGAGTTTTCAATATTCTGTAAACATTCAGAAGCTGCATGTGATCATTATAAAGCTCCAACTGCATGCGTATTCATACAGCACGAATAAGTCAAATATATATGTGCATGCCATACTGAATTTGTTCACATGATCTTTCGGTAATGCCCATGCACCCTCTTTGGACTTCACTGAGACTGTGATGAAGATCGCCACCTTCCTACCTCCTAATCTCAGATCACTTCCTGTATCCTACCCAACTCCACACTAACTGTCTTTCATCAGCTCTCTCTCTTTTCCTGGACTTTGTCATTTTCACAGTTTTTAATGAGTGGATCTCTCTCTCTCTCTCTCTCTCTATTCGCAGGTGATCCCAAATCGAATCGTCGCTCCTCTTACCTGCTGGCCATCACCACTGAACGCTCCAAGTCATGTGATGAGGGGCTTAATGTGTATAGAGAAGAGGGCCGGATCTTCTCGTGAGTTTGGGGAATTTTACTATTACTATTTTTGAATACTGTTCACATCTCAGTAAGGATGTGTGACCTGATTTTATGTTTGAACATATTCTCATTGTTCTTTTTCAACAGGAGGATTCCAAAAAGAGTCAAGAGCTTCTTTACTGAAGGGGTGAGTTTAATTCTCTATCCTCTCTAAAATTTCGACATGAACAAAATGACTGTGTTGTTGTTTTAAATCAACACCAGTCAACATAATGTGATATATTTCTTTCTATAGATCAGATTGTTCCATCCTGGATGCTGATTGGTCAATATTAGTGTTATTTTTGCATTATTTACATACTATTGTTTTTATTAATGTTGAATTAAATTTTATATTAGGTCTTCGGTGTTCATTTTAATTGCAGTTTAAGTTTAAAAAATGTGTTATGTGCTTTTAATATATTTCAAATTAGAGATCATATTCTGATTGGTCATTATCAGTGTTATTTTATAATTTTTTTTTATATATAATTTTTTTTATTAATATTTAATAGAGGCAACATCTAATCAGTTAATATTTATATTGTTCAAGCTTTATTTACATTTACAAAAACTGCTTTTGAATGTTTTTGTTTTAGTTAAAAATGCCATCACTGGTCAGTACAGCATTCCAGCCACATTATAATTTATGCTATAATAAAAGTTATCACCTCTCCATTGTCTATTTTCTTATTTCAATTGATAATACATGTTAGCTAAAGCAATGCCTCACTAGTTATTTAACTATTGGTTAACCAAAAGGTCCATTTTGTTTCAAACTGTATTGTATGATATTTTAACACATAACTTTGGAGCGTACAGCTTTAAATATTCTCTTCCTTTATTCTGGCTCTTTTTAAACTGTAGTTCCATGTTGGTGTCACAGTTGTGTATTTTTTGTCCTGTGTCATTGTTTAGTCTCTGGACAGTCTGGCTGCTGCGGAAGAAGCTCGCTCTAAACGACACTCTACCTCTGAGCTGGGCAACATCAGCTACAGTGATGTGAAGAGAGAAGGCTGGCTCCACTTTAAACAGATCCACACGGAGAAGGGCAAGGTAATCAGACAGCGAGGGTTGATTTATAATTCAGGGGGAGCAGTTGTTAGTGGCTTAGATAAAGATGTTGGTTTGTAAGAGAAAGGTTTTAGGTACAAACTCGCAGCGCAAGTTGCTTTGGATAGAAGCGTATGTTAAATGACTACCGTAATAAGTTACCTGTATGATGGATGAGATTTGCCTTTTCTCTCTCTCTTGCAGAAGGTGGGTAGTGCCATCTGGCCTTGGAGGCGGGTGTTCTCTGTGCTACGGTCCCATTCTCTGTTCCTGTACAAAGACAAGCGAGAGGCAGTGCTTAAAGGGGCGGCGCTGGGAGGCGGGGCTGAAGAGGAGCAGCCAATCAGCATCCGGGGCTGCCTTGTGGACATTGCGTACAGCGAAACGAAGCGCAAACATGCGCTGAGGTTGACCACACAGGACTTCTGTGAATACCTGCTACAGGCGGAGGACAGAGAGGACATGCTGGAGTGGATCAGAGTCATCAGAGAAAACAGCAAGACTGACAACGAGGTGAGAGTTTGAGAATGATGGGACATAGAGGGCTTCCACCGAACAAATGGCAAGACCCAATTTGTTGAGGTTGTCATTACTTGTACAGGAAGCAGTGCATGGTATTTGTTTCTGAGATCTTTTTACTCTCTCTTACTGTTATTTACTGTCAGCAGGCTTTGCTATCACTCCCAGACATGCTTGTAAATGTGAATATGGTCATAATATATGGGCTCGTGTAATTATATGGGATTTTATTTTATTTTATTATATTATTTTATTTATGGACATGTTAAAATAACAGTATAATAAAAATAACATACTCGCAAAATCATAACTTGAAATTTAATTTGACTTAAATGCCAATATATTTGGATAAATTAAAATTAAAATAAAGTACATAAATAGCATATTTTATTTTAAAATCAAACTTAACATACTTGAAAGAACTAACATTAAAATGAAGTACATTTTATTTTGTTTTACATTTTTTATTTAATATTATGAACATGCCAAGTTACAACATACTTATTTAAATTTTTTCCTAGTATGTTTTATTTTAGTGCATGAAAAACCTTTAATTTAACACTTTGTTGTAGTTGCATTACTGAAACACAGTTTGTTGATCGATTTCCCCGAAGAGCGAGAACACTATGGCTCTGTGACCTGTGGTTTGCACTGCACAACATGGCAAAATTTGCTCAACTCTTGGTTTTTGGGGTGGGACAATTAATAATATTTCCATTAAATTGAAATACTCTTTGTTCATTTCTGTCTGTAGGAATTGGGTTTCTCACGACAGGCTCTCATCAATAAAAAACTTAATGACTACAGGAAGCAAAGGTGAGATTGGAGCCCACTGTAGCATTTTGTGGTTCTGAATAAATTCATTAAAATAATTCACTTCCTCTTGGTTCCCTATTGTAGTCCAACAGGTAATAAACCAGACTCCTCACCCAGAGTGCATCGAATGACATTTCTGCTCAGTAAGCAAGACAACAGCGCACCTCCACGTTCCCCAAAACACGAGGCCAAAGATGAGAGCAGCCCTCCTAAATCTCCTTGGGGCATAAATATAATGAAGAAGACTAAGAAAGTAAGTCCTAAAGCATTTGGTGTGCGTCTGGAGGACTGCCAGCCTGCTACCAACAACAAGGTGTGTCCTTTAAGCAGTGTGCTGAAAGTTTATGCTTACTGGTAACTTCACGTTAGTATGTTTACATGTGTATGTGTGGCATTGTCTGTGTAGTTCATTCCCTTGATCGTGGAGATCTGCTGTGGCTTGGTGGAGGACATGGGTCTGGAGTATACAGGGATCTACAGAGTGCCAGGGAACAATGCAGTAGTGTCCAGCCTGCAGGAGCATCTCAACAAGGGAGGAGACATCAACATCGCTGAGGAGGTGCGCTGTTTACTCACACACACAATCTCTGTCACTGTCATTGTTAACTTGTCACTGGCTCTTTGAGACTGAGTCAACATGCTGGTTATATTCACTTCCCATGTTTAAGCGGATGCTTCCTCATACTAAAAGCTTGATGATGATTGGGTTCAACAACAACTGCTTTCACTTTTTTACTCCTGTACAGAAATGGCAAGACTTGAATGTGGTCAGCAGCCTGCTAAAGTCTTTCTTCCGTAAACTCCCAGAACCCCTCTTCACAGATGGTGAGATCATGAGCATGTGAACTGTGATTTAGTGCTAATATATGCGCATAAAACTGTAAATATACTGGAATCCATCTGAAATTTATTTTGAAAGGTATGAAGTATGTCATGTAGTGAGATGTAGTGTTTTACTTCTATTTCTCTTTCTTTTTATCCTCTTGAAGACAAATACAATGACTTTATTGAGGCCAATCGGATGACTGATGCCAGTGACAGGCTAAGGACAATGAAGAAACTGGTATGAACTTGCTGTCAGCATGTAACTTAAAGAAGCCACATTGTGCTGCAAGTCTACACTACAATTTAAAAGTCTGAGATCTGAAAGCTCACCAAAGCCTGCATTTATTTGATCAAAAATATAAATGCATATTTTCACTCAGGATTTTGTGAAAAAAAAATTAAAAAATATTTCCTTTATTTTATTTTGCTGTACTGCCACTTAAAAAAAAAAATCTTAAAAAACAAAAGAAAAAACAATTTGACTGACCTCAAACTTTTGACCAGTAGAAGTCTATAGCATTTATTTTGTATGTTTAGGGCCAAGCACCAAAGGTGCATAGGCACCTATTGTATCTGTTTGGCATTATTATTCTTCTTCCATTTCTACCGCCATTACGTCTATGGCAGCCCATATAACTGCTTGCAGAAAAGTTGTGAAATTCGGCACACTGACAGAAGACAGTCTCAACATTAACCACAGTGAATTTCTTATTTCTAACGCAAACTCTCTAGCGCCACCATTTGTCAAAAGTTTTATGTTAATGTTAAAACTTTTGAACCAAAGGCATAGAAGGAATATTCTAGGAACACCTATTTTAATTAAAATAGGTGTTGCTAGAATTCCTAGCGTTCCTAGAGTTCCTAGAACTTGTCCTAGACAGTTTGTCTGATTCTTACCAAAATTGGATCATTCCATTTTCAGACCACGCTGGCAAAAAGTTATTATACATATTATATATAGATATAAAAAATGCATATTTTTGCTAATAACTTCTGAATGGTTTGGCCCAAAAAAAATCACAAAACTTGTCTCTTTAAATTAGGTACATAATGCCGAGTCTAATGCCATTTTGGGCGTAGGCCAGTTTAAATTATGTAATAAAATTATATATTTTCTGAATGCATTGATGTGTCGTTACAAAACTTGGTATGGGTCATCAGCATGATGCCCTGAAGAAGCCTGAGAAGTTTCAAGCCAGCGCCACCTACTGGTAAAATCAAATATTCACATGCTTATAACTTTGGGTGTGGTCTGCTTATTTTCACGGGAGTCACCTTTATAGACTCCTGAATCCTTGCTGAGTCAAGCGATACCAAACATGACAGGTTTTGCCTTATGGTTTGTTCAACGTTGCATTTTAGCGCTTTAAAAAACATTTGTCAAAATCTTAGCAACCGCAACTCCGATCGACACGAAACCACTGTAGAAAACTTGAAATCCTAGCATGCTAGTTATACACGAATTCCAAATTGCCAACATTTTTATATTAATTGCCAAATAAATGCAAACAAGTTGGCTATCAGTCATTTTTTTTCTGTTCTCATATATAAAACTCCAAAACTAAATGAGATATTTTCACCAAATTTTACACGAATATGTATGGGCACACTCTTAAGGACACATACAAAATTTGGTGGGATTGTGCCTCTTGGAGGCATTGAACAAAACATGAAATTGCCATTGACTGCAATGGATTATTATGATATAAAATGCTATATATAAATTGGTGTACCATTACAAAACTTTTTATGTACCATCGAGACAATGACCTGAAAGTACTCCAAATGTTTTGAGAGCGTGCCACCTTGTAGTCAAAAGTTATAATGAAATTTCAAATAAATGCTAATAGCTTCTAAAAGCTGAGATATTCTAATATCTCTGCAATGCTTTGGCATATTGACACCAAACATTGCGTCTGCAATTGTTAACAGAACACACCACATCGATTTGATAACAGCGCCACCTATTGGTCAAACCTGAAAAGCCAATAAATAATGTTACTAGAAGTTGTATTTATGATTTGTCAGCTGTTTGACTAAAATAATCCTAAAATGGCTTAAATTACAGATTCCTGCAGTTGGTCTGATGCTTGCTTCTATAGTGCTTGGCCCTGAATTAGTAAAGCTATATTCTTCACTTGTTTTTTTATTAACTTTTCCTTTTGTCTCTTGGCTCTAGATACGTGATCTACCAGATTATTACTTCCACACTCTAAAATTTCTAATAGGACACCTAAAGACTGTGGCAGACCACTCTGAGAAGAACAAAGTGAGCAGCACGTGATTTTCTGTGATTCAGATATTTCAGTATTTATAATTACAGTATATTTTACCTTTGGTAAATGACAAAGCATAGTTGAACACAGTTGTTGCTTTTTATACATTGATTTGGGTTTTGTTGAGAAATAGCTGGGACTAGTCTTTTTTTTCCTTGCCAATGCAGACCTTTGCAAATAGTCTAGAGATCTGTATAAGTAATGTTGATTACATTTTATTACTGAATAGTAGCATCTGAATTTGAAATTTCACAAACTGGTTACCTGTTGCATACAGTAGCTTGCTAGTTCAAATCAGCTTTATGATGTCTAACTGTGCGCTTATGTATGTGCAGATGGAGCCGCGTAATTTGGCTCTGGTGTTTGGCCCCACTCTTGTCCGGACCTCAGAGGACAACATGACAGATATGGTCACCCACATGCCTGACCGCTACAAGATTGTGGAGACACTCATTCAGCACGTGAGACACAAAGCTAACAAAAATTACCACTTGTTTTACAGCTAGTCTCCATTTTAATTATGATTTTAAACAAAGATTGTCTTGCTCTCTGCGCAGCATGCCTGGTTTTTCAGTGATGAACAAGAAAAAGAGGAAAAGGTATCAATTAATTAATATGACTAAACAATTAAATTATAAAGTTTTTCATGGCTTTTATAAAAAATATTTAAATCTCACCCCTCAGACACCAGTGGACACAGAGGATGTTCAGCCCGCCCCAAACATAGATCACCTCCTCTCTAATATTGGTCGGACGGGCCCACTGGGGGAGGCATCAGGTGAGAGTGCTTAACCAGCTACATCCAGCAATGCTCGGGTTAATAACAGCCAGTCAAAGTTGACAGTGGTCTCCATTAGAAGACTTCTGGCTAGCAGTCATATTGCACCTCAGATGCAGGTGGTCTGCCGGTTGAACATGTGAACCTAGTAGACAGCAGGTCCAACATGTTGTTTCTGTGTTACTGCATGTTGAACGCTCTTTACTTCTCTTGAGTTTTCTGTTTTAAATGATCTCTTTCATTATATTCACTTTCTGCTGTCTTTCTCTGTACATTTCTGCATCCCTCTCTTAGCTGAGCCTGTGGAACAGCTACTGCGGTAGGATGGGTTTCCCCTGCCATGCACTCTCTCTCTCTGTGTGTGTGTGCGTCTGTGTGTGTGTGTGTGTGTTCATGAGTGTGTGCTTAATGAGTGTGCGCTAGTCATGGAGGTGTTTATGGCCCCGTTTACATGTGCTGCTAACTAAATACTTCTTTATCCTCTCATTCAAAGCAACCATATTCAAACAGGATAGGTCATGGCAGGGTTGTATCTAATATTTTGACATTTTTGAGCACGATAATGTAGGTCTAAATGAAAAGATAAATAACCCAACTCATTGGGTTATTTAAACTGATTTTTACATGATTTTTGACAAATGTTATAGTTTTCATTTTAGTTTTGACGTTTTGATAAGCAGGTATTGCTGAGTATATACACAAAAAAATACAGGAAAAACATTAATATTATGAGCTATTGTTACAAAAAAAGTTCAATAATATTTTCTATTTGGATTACATTTCTTATTATCATCAATGCAGTCTTTTACTGTCACTTTACATGTAAATTAAACTTTATGTCCTCTCTTTTAAAGTGTTTTGAACGGTAGTGGTATGTATCAAAATTAAATGTAATGTAAAATTACTTGTGCAAAATCTAAATAATATTGAAGAGCTAAGCCTTGACAATTCGTAACCTTTGAAAACTTCTGAAGTCACACCCAAGCCAGGTAAACGGGGCCTGCGTGTGCTGGCGAATTGTGTTTGTTTCTACTTTCTCCCCCTGTGACAAATGCAGTTTCTGCCCTTGCCTTCTCTTAGCTTCTTTCATGGGTCGATGTCATCAGTATGTGATGTGATGTCATCAGTGTGCGCTTTATCTTTACCACTGCATATATGGGCTCCTTCACTTCTTCTTCTAAGACCCTGTTCACATTGGAAAATTAACTGACAATCGACGGCTGGTTGTTTATTACACAGATGCTGTTTATATTGGATCTTGTGTGAACACTGTCTCACAATCACTGTTTATGGGGGTGATGCTTAATGACTGACACAGAGGCTGCCACAGGTCTTGTTTATTAATGTATAAAGTTCATTTTCTGACAATCACAAGGTTGATCCTCCTCTGTGCCTCTCATTAATACATCAAATATTTAACAAGGTACCAAAATTGTTAATTCCACTAACTTCCTCTTAAAATCTCTCTCCCTGTCTCTCCCTGTTTTTAACTGGCCAGACTCAACCAACAGTGATTCTGCAAAATTTAAGGTCAGTATTAACCAAAAACTATGTAATATGTTTGTTGTGTATTGAAGGTTAAAGAGAGTACTGTAAGGATCTGGATGCTTTTGATCACTTTAAATTAGTAATACTTTTCTGTAAAACAATCTAACAAATATTTGATAAAACGGTTTTCATAGTAATTCATTTTAATGTATTTGTTTTAATTAAATTTTTTAAATATTTGATACTTAGGGGTCGTGGGGATCAAAACGTGACTTTACTGCCAAGGATATCCTGACGTTCTCGATTATGTCGGCTGTGACCCGCAAACGCCGGAAACGGCATAACGGCCGTCTCCTCGGAAGCAGCACGGACGACGATTCTGAGCATGAACCCCTTAAATCCTGCATCTCTGAAAAAGACGACTTGCAAGAGATGGGGCAGGTCGCATCTTTCTGTGCCCCTCGAGCGGAGGGAGAAGAGGATGAAGAAGAAGAAGAAGAGGAGGAAGAGGAGGAGGATGAGAAACAGAAGGCACAAGAGCAAAAAGAAGAAGTAGTTCCCAGCATTTCCTTCACAGAGGAAGCGGCGCCAGCAGTGCTGCTGAGCGAGGAGGAAGAGCAAAGGTGTGAAGTGAAAGGTCGCAGCTGGCGAGGAGATGATGCACGCTCTATTGTGTCAGGTTATTCTACTCTGTCCACTCTGGGGCGGAGTTTAGCATCAGAGGGGCGTGGTGAAGATGCAGATGACGAGCACAGCGAACTGGTGAGTGAAACTGATAATGAAAGCGGATTTGCTTCACGCTCGCTCACCCAAGAGAGGCCAGAAAAACCAAGCCGTTCAAGCCAGAACTCCCACAGCTCACCCGAACCAACGGCACCGCGCAGTTTCCTCTATGCGCACTGCAAATCACAGACACCTTCTGCTGCTCCGCCTCCACCTTCCCTCACAACCAGTCCTGAAGATGGTACAGCACGTTCATCTACTCCCTCAACCTCCTCTTACTCATCATCCTCTTCCCAGCGCCTCCACAGCTGCCACTCTTTTAACTCCCACCGCCTCATACAGTGCGACACCCTCGCACGCCGTCGGCTAAAGGCAGACAAAGCCAAAGCGTCCTCAGTGGACCTTTCAGAACTGTCCAGCTCCTCCACCACGGAGGGAAAACGACGGTCAGGTGCAAATCAAATGCTTGATTCCTCTCCACCTCGTTCCCCAAAAGCCAAATCCTCCTCCAAAGGAGTTAGCGTGCAAAATGAGTGCACGGCAACATCCGCAGCCAGTTCTGGGAGCTACTTGTTGTCCACTGGGCAGGGTTCCCTGGCGGATCAGGTCCGGGCTCGTCTGATTGGCTCGGCGGATGATCTACGCACCGTTGGCCTGAGGAAGAAGCTCTCGCCGGAGACACGGCGAAAGAGACGTGCATGGAGGAGGCATACCGTGGTGGTCTCCCCTACAGACAGTTCAGACAAAAAAACACCTACGCCACCCCCCAAACCGCTAGCTTCACCCTCCCCTGTTGAGAAGCAGGACATTGTAGACTCCCACCCAGATTCCTCAAAGACTGAAGACCCTACTGCACATCGGGTCCTGCCTACCTCGCGCTTTCGTGATTTCTTGTAGCAGTGATGGTGTGCACAGGCTAGTGTGTTGTAGCTGTGCCCTCAGTATGTTCACACTGACACGATTCTGCAGTGTCCAACTGTATCTGGTGGCGGATAATGTGAGCGTCATTGTGCACCAGTCAAAACTGAATTGAGAATGATTTTAAATTCCAGTTCATTTTTGGAAGTTGGAACAGAATTTCAGTTGAGGTAGAAAAATATAATTGAAATTTGAATTTAATTAAGTGGAATTAAAATGGACTGAAATTCTAATAAAAATACAACAAGGGCATTTTCAGACCCTTAGACTGTTTGCTTTGTTCCAGGAACAGGGTCTTGAATTGTTGCAATGTTGCACTTTTTCCTTGGTTAAGTTCCCTTTCACAAGGCAACATTTCACTTACCAAAATGTGTTTATGCTAGTCACACGTGTGTAAAACTGTCCTCAAACTGGTCCGATTGCACCTGTTTAACTTCCTGGAATCCGCTCGTCGTGTCATCCATCAGAATGGATTGTTACACACGCTCATATGCTTGAATGTACAGCGGGGAAACTATTTATTTGACCCCCTGCTGATTTTTCCCCACTTACAAAAATGAATGGTTTGTAATTTTTATGGTAGGTTTATTCTAACGTTTAGAGAGAAAAAAAAAACATTATATAAAGGGTAGAAATTAATTTCCATATCAGTGAGTGATATGAGTATTTGATCCCCAAGCAAAACATGATTTAGGACTTGGTAGAATTTAGGACTTAGAAACCCTTGTTGGCAATCACAGAGGTAAGACGTTTTTTTTTGTCGTAGTGTGTTACCAATGTTTTGCTCAGTGACTGTGGTCCCAACTGCCTAAAGATCATTAACAAGCTCCTCCTGTGTAGTTTGGGGCTGATCCCTCACCTTTCTCATGATCATCCTTACCCCATGAGGCAAGATGTTGCGAGGAGCTCCAGACCAAGGCTGACTGATGGTTGTTTTGTATTTCTTTCATTTCTGAATAATCACAACCAACAGTTGTCTCCTTCGCACAAGCTTCTTGCTGATGCTCTTGTAGCCCATTCAAGCCTTGTGCAGATCCGCCATCTTGTCTCTGACATCCTTCGACAGCTCTTTGGTCTTGCCCATGGTGTTGGGAGATGTTGGAATGGAAGATAAGGTTGTGTGGACAGGCGTCTTATACACCTAGCGAGCTGACATTAGGAGTAACTTCTTAAAGTGACAGGACTAATCTATGTTCCACATGTGCACATAACCAATCTGTGGGAGCCGGGACTCCTGATGGTTGGTAGGGATCAAATACTTATTTCACTTACTGAAATGCAAATCAATTTCTAACCTTTATTTAAAGTGTTTTTTCTTTTCTGGATTTTTGGTTGATATTCCGGCCCTATCAGTTTAAATAAACTTACCATAAAAATTACAGCCCCTTCACTTCACATCTGAGTGTCATTGTCATTTCTAAAATAACTCAAATAAGTTAGAAAATGTGTCCGGTTCTGAAAAAAACGTTTCAAGCCAGCCAGGTGTGTAAACACCCTAAGCGTCATTTTTAACGAGAAATCAAAGATTTGTCAACACAGACTTCTGCCTCATTTGATAATTTTTTTGTAATTTGTCATTTTCACTTTTTAGTAATTGTTTCACTTTATTGACCAAGGTGGAAAAACTTCTAATTTCCCAGAATATCCTTACCTGTTGCAATTTCTTTGAATTGTAATTTCCTTGAATTGTAAGTTCCACTTCAGTTCCTTTAGTAGTGTGTGACCAAATTTGATTGTATGGGAGTTCCTTGAATTGAAAGGGAGCTGAAACTACAATTTTCCTAGCCCTGGTCTATACTTCTATTGTTGCTGCATCACATTGCTGTTCATATGCATAAACATGATCTCTTCTTCATGCAATTAAGTGTCTAATGTTGCTTTTAGTATGTTCCCCTCAAACCATTCTCAATGAAAACGAAACCAGTCTCTTTGTCACTGCAGATCACTGTCGGTGTGAACGACCCTTTAGGTTGCCATGTGAATACTAAATAAAAACTGTTTAAAGCCCTCAGTTTAGTCAAATTTACATTACTTTTACTCAGATTTACTTCACCTGCAAGGCAAAGGAGCTTTTCAGTGTTGCCAAAGTTTTCTTCTTCCTTTTCTTGGCCAGTTACATTGCAAGATTCTGCCAAGACCCTGACAACTCGCATGCCAAGAAGTGATTTTGTGTTTTCAAGTCCCAGAGGAACCAATTCTTCAAACATGCCAGTACAGTATTGGCTAAATAGTGTTAGCAAACAGGAACAGTGTTGATAGTGACCATTTTAACATAGGCCATTGAGCTCCGAGCAGGTGCATGGTTCCACCAGTAACTCATTACATTAAGATCCATTAGAAGCCGTGTGTTGTGTTCACCTTCCCACAAGTTCATCTACATTGAGTAACAGCTCATTGGTGAAATCACTTCATATGAGTGTGTATGTGTGTCTGAAATTGCCTGTGTATACATTATGTGTTCGAGGATCTGTGTGTCAAACGATTTTGTAACATTTGTACAAAGCCTTGCTTAAGTTAACCTTGTAAATAAACACATTATCCTTTTTTATTTTAGTTTATATATGGTTTACAAAGTGCACTTAGGTGCACAGTCATTTCTTTCAAGATGTTACTTGAAATGTTTTTCCTTAATATTTTTTGTTTGTTTGTTTTATACACAGTATATATTATACATATATTTTGTATGAATATAATAAGTACTTGGGGTGTACCTGTTTTAACTGTTAATGGCCTTTTCTCTGTGACTTACAAATACTATGCAGAAATCTATTCACCTCAATGCAAAGAACCGAAATATAACCTGCAAAGTGTGTCTGTCACAAGCTATAATAAATTCTTGTTGCAGAGCATATTTCATTTGTGTTTTGTGTTTTTGTCTTGTTCTGCAGGTATTTTAGCACAGAGCAAGATTTCTGAGAAAAGGTATAAAGAAATGCCACTGTTTCCGCCTCAGTTGAGGTATTGTGTGTAATGTATGTGTGTCCATGTTTTGGATGATATATCAAAACGGTGTATGACTCAGTGCCGGGAAGTGTAGTCTCTGAGAACAACCTTGGGATGGCAATTATAGTATGTGTAACTCTTAGAGACTTGACACTTCAGATTTGCAGCATGCAGCAGGTATGTTGGACAGAATGGGACACATTAGAAAAAACAGGAGGTGCTTTTTTTTTTTATTACTGTTTCAGAAACAGTGGATAGATGACGGAGCTTACTCCTGTGTGTATGTATGTATACCTAACCTATATTTTCTTAATATTTTGGTGACAAAGTTGTAACCAGAAGTGAGCTAAAACTGACAAAACATGTTTATGAGCATACCATCATGGTATACAGTATAAACACACAAAGTTTTATTATAAATTGTATGCAGAAAGTTTTCTGTTAGGGTATGGGTTAAGTTATAGTACTTATAACAAACTTAAACTCTATATAAAAGACAACAAGTTTATGGAATGTCCCCATTTAGATAGCCAAGTAAACATTTGTGTGCGTGTTAAAATTTATAGAGGGACCTGAAAAACCTGTATACAGGTCAGTCTTTAAAATGAAACCATTTAACAGGTTTAAACTTTAAACAATGGTCTCCATACAGGGCCTGAATTTCGTTTTTTAAACTGGGGGGGAATTCCCCCCTTACATGGGTCACATGGGGGGGATCTAAAGATTATGGGGGGGAGAATAACTTTTGATGCATCGGTCTAATTTAATCATGTTCATTTATTAATATCTACAGATTTGTATGCATGAATTGTGCATTTCCAGTTCTCAAATCAGTTAACAAAAAAACTAAAAAAAACTTTATACAAAATACATCATGCTCTTCAAATTGACATTAAGACCTCTGTTTAAACTAGGCCTATGCTATATATTAATGTCTATTTCAGTTCATGTGTTTCAGTTCAGTTCAATTCTTTGCTTTTTTTTTACTTTTGATATTGATATCGTAAATTGATATTAAGAACTCAGTTTAAACTAAAAGTAAAATAAAAGTATTTATGTCTTTCATACATTTCAGTTCTATTTCAGTCATTTTTTTCCATTTCTTTTTTTCATGTGACTTATTCTAAGTTTCTCATCTGTCTCCTCATCTTCATTTCTTTCCATTTGATGATGGCTCTGTTGAAGTCAAACTGCTCAAGGGAAGGTCCAAGCTCTGAAATGATCATTAGATTTGTGAGACTTGTATTATTCAGTGAATTTCTGAATTTAGTTTTGATCCTGTTTTGTGTGCTGAATCCACGTTCACACGACACACTCGCTACTGGTATGACCATGGCTGTCTGAATGAGTTTCTCCATTTCAGTGAAAACTTTTTTCTTTGGATCGTGATCTGCATCATCCGAACTTGTCTTTCGCTTCAGCCAACGGTCCATATTTAAACTACTACGCTAACCAAACAGTTCATTTTCTGTGGCCGTGTTTGTGCGCGCGGGAAATATGCTGCGCATAATGAATAGAAAACAAGGGGAAACGCGTAGTCACATGCTCAAACAAGTGGAAAGCTCGGGCGCGCGCGCCGCAGTCTCATTTCCACAAGCGCTTGCACTCTCGTGGCGTCTGTCGTTGCCATGCAACCAACTGCGCTCTCCATGATGACAAGAAGGATCAGCAAAATATTAATTGATTTCTAGCCCTTGCGTTAACTTTATTACTAGATATATTTATAGATATATTTATGGAGATGAAAAATAATAAAGGCGCCCTGTACAGCTATGATCAGCTGTTCGGCCGAGCATTCAATGTTGTGACGCTGTAAGCTGATCAGTTGGTTCGTTGCTGCCGCGCTCTATCACTCGCACACCATAAAGAGCAAAATGTGTTTTAATGTTTCAGTTTCGTTATTACAACGACAATTTGGAAGCGGATAATTTCTTCACAAACGGCTCATTTTGACTCAAAATGTTAGAATGCTGCACCTACACTTGATAGTGTGAATAAGATCAGCGCAACGCAGACCCGCTGCATTGACAGCGTGAAACATGATCTGTCTACAGCAGCCAGGGCTCCGCCGTTTACTGTCTATGAGCTCAGCGCTGAGACAGAAAATGCCGGTCCAGCGCTGATTGAGGAATTAAATTCGAAAATAAAAGACAATTTGACATTTTTTCTCGCATCTGTGAATTTATTTTTTAATCATTTGCTCTGAGATGAAGCAAATATATTTGTGCGGGAATTTCTCGCACTATAAAAGCTAACCTTGCGGGAATGGTTTAAATTATGCGCAATCCCCGCATTCCCGCACCGAAATTCAAGCCCTGCCATAGTTACATATTTTGTCTTTGCTTTCAGTGTTTAATTTATATTTCCTCTATATAAAATCACTTCTTTAGTTTATTTACAGGGTGAGTAATATATTATCTTTAAGTATCAGTGTAACTCATTAAAACAGACTCCGGGTGATTAAAACAGATTCTTAGATTCTAACTTGCATGAAACTTTTGTCACTTATGTCACATATTTGAAAAATACGTGTATTCCAATAACAAAAAGATTACTGCTCACTCTCTCTCTCTGTGTGTGTGTGTGTGTGTGTGTATTATGTAGCTACACCAACACCAAATTACTTTCCCGTAGTGTTACATTTTCTTCCAATGTTTGCTTTTATTTATAATTTTACTTCATTTAATTTCGCGTCATTTAATTGCTATGGCAGCAGATGGCAGCATATACCGTGAAGAGTGAGTTGTGGGTAAATCTCACACGCAGCTCAAATCAAGTTTTTAATAATATGATACTATGAATCAACCCAGTAGGTGGAGTCCAGAGAGAAGTCTGTCTGAAGTTCATGTTCTACAGTCAGTCAGACAACTTCATTTATTTGTGTGCAACAGTTTATCAGTTTATCTACACCTGTTCATAAGCAAATATATGTATATACCTAGGCTGAAAATAAAAGCAACCCGATCGAACAATCGTCTTCTAAGTTCAGAAAGTGAGTAGGTGTGTCATCTAGTGTGAGTGAGTGACTCGTGTTCATGAGAGGAATACTTACCGCTCCTCGCCGGACAAGAGTTACGAGTCTACGACAGCCGACAGAGAAGCAGCTGTGATTGTACTTCTGGACGTTTTTCCTATTGATTATTCACATTTACCTCAGGACGGTTATAAGAAGTAGTGCCTTCCAGGAGCCGAAGGGATATTCAACATGCTGGGGAGGAAAAAGAAACCAGAGACAGTTCAGACTGAACCCAAAGCGTACGAGGCGAAAACCCACGATCCGCTTCGGAGGCTTGGTAAGATCATAATACGTGATTGTTACTTTAAGTATGCATGCTTTCTTTAGTTTCACAGAAAGTAAACTTAATCTCAGCCATTACACTAATGTTTTCAACTCTCATGTTGTGAAAGGGGTTAAATAAACAGATTCACACTAAATTCCACACTAAATCAATAAAGACCTTTACTCTTTGACTTGTTTTGCTTGACATTTGGGTGTTGGGAGACATCTAGTTAGTGTGAACTCATGCGATTTTCTGTTTTATTACCCCTTTTATTGTTTAGGTGTCGTTTTTGTCCAGCTTTGGTAAAGAAAACGCTAATGCACATTATTTATTGCATTTGTACCCGACTTTGTGATCATTTATATAATAATTCAATAATACAACAACAATTAGATCTGGTTTGAGTGGCCGGTGCTTGACAGCAATGGGGCATTTCACTTGTTTTTATGACTTTGTTATGTGAGCTGAAACTGAGCAGGAGAATTAGTGATGGTTGTGATTTTTTCCTTGAGTGACCAAGCTATCAGACAAGAACGATTGTCAAAGTAGACTACTACCCATTATTTTATGAGCAAAATCATATTCGAAAAGCTCCATGAAAAATATATAGGCTTAATAACATTTCGAGAATTTATTTAAAGAACAGATAGCTTTGGAAGACAATGCAGCCAACATTACTGGAATAACTTTAGTTCTGGAATAACTGTATTTTTTCATGATCAGCATAACCCACATGTAACCACATTCCACACTCATAACCACTGACTGTTCTCACACAATTATTATTTTCCCACTCATGTTTACCTCTCATCTCCACCCTTCAGCAGCATGACTCCAGAACACCTAGGCCCTTGCTTATGCTATCCACATAAAAAACAATTTAGGTGTTTTTCTTTTAATATTGACATTTATTTACCAATCATGTGCTTTCTTATTACACAGCAATCTGATGTCTGAAACTAACACATCATGTTAATATCAGCCTAGCTCTTAAACCAAACCAAAATAACTGCTAGTGCTAGTCTACGCTTCATGCTTTTGGAAGGAACCGCATGCAAGATGGTGGAAAATAAAGATACTTGAACATACTGTACAGTATGTAAAACGGACGTCATTGCATGACTGATATATCATGTGATTCAGGAATGCATTTATTGTAGTATAACAATTATGAAAGGTATAATATGCAGAATTATTCATGAACCATGGCTGATTTCCAAGAAAAGTAACTAAGGCATATTTATGTCATTGTTAATGCATGCTTTTATTGACCTCGGAAGATGTATACCACACCTCTGCCTATGTAAGCTGGGTTTCTTCAGCATTTGATCATGAATGAGTTGAATGTTGTCGCTATATTAAGTACAAGATCCTCTGAGGATTCGTCTTGCAGGACTTTCCCTGGCTTCTTCCGATAACTACAGTACAGATCTGTGACCGCAGATACATGAGTTTGAGTTCAGCATAAAGTATTGTAACTGGGGGTTAACCACTGATATATATATATGATGACTATATATATATATATATATATATATATGACTATTTCAATGTATATGTTCTCTATTATAGATCAGTAATGATAACTCTGCTTTGGTTTAATTCATTCTATTTAATGTTGTGCTCATCTGTATGATTTTTTCATAGCAATCTATGCAGAATTTATAAATTTTACCAATGGCAGAGTTTTTCTCTGCCATAGCCACTGGCGTCAATAGATATGCAGTGCTAAGTGTTGTTCAGATTTATTACACTTGTAAAATGATGTTGGGTGGCTTGTATGAAGAGGCTGTGCAAGTTGGTGCTCTTCAGTAGTGTGATTTAATGTTACTGTGGCAGTACTCCAAAATAAAGCACTGCAGTGGAAATAATCAAGAGGTTCTTGAACGAGAAAACAGTTAGTCAGTTGTTTTAGGAGTGAGATTTGCATATAAACCCAATGTGTTGGGTTTATTTTTAAGTTAAGTTGCTCCCAGGTTGCTCTAGTTGGTTTACTGTTCTTGTGCTTTTGCTAAATGACAAAGTAATGAGAGAGAATAAGTCATCCGAGTAATGGCGCCCACATTTATTCTAAATATAGATGCACCTCAGGTGAACTATTAGGTAACTCTAGTCATCTAAATGTTGCGTGCAGAAAAGTAAAGTCATCTCTTCAGCAATAATAAAAAAATTGAAAATAACAATCTTATTTTTTCAAGTCTACACTACTGTTAAAAAAGAACAGTAAGAACAGTTTTGAAAGAAGTCTCTTATTTTGACCAAGGCAACATATATTTGACCACAAATGCAGTAAAAACAGTTATATTGTGAAATGTGATTAAAATTTAAAGTAGCTGTTTTAATATGTTTTAAAATATTATATCATATTTCTGTGATGGCAAAGCTGAATTTTCAGCATCATTACTCCAGTCTTGTGTCACATGATCCTTCAGAAATCATTCTAATACGCTGGTTTGCTGCTCAAGAAACATTTCTTGTTATTACCAATGTTTAAAACAGTTGTGCTGCTTAATATTCTTGTGGAAACAGTGATACATTATTTCAACACTTTTTGATTAATATAAAGTTCAATAGAACAGCATTTACTGTTTTTGAAATAGAAACCTTTTGTAGCATATATATTTCTAAAGTCTTTGATAAATTGAATGCATTCTTACTGAGGAAAGGTATTCATTTCTAAAAAATAAAATCCTGCTGGTCCCAAACTTTTGAGCAGTAGTTAATTTAGGTTTCTTGAACCGAAAATGACCCTAAGTGGTAATTTTCATTTTGCATGACCAGTTTCCTCCCCTCTCACTAACCCATAAAATAAATGTCCCTTTTCACTGCTATATATATATATATATGTATATATATATATATATATATATATATATATATATATATATATATATTAGGGGTGTAACGATACGCGTATTCGTATTGAACCGTTCGGTACGACGCTTTCGGTTCGGTACGCGGTACGCATTATGTATACCGAACGGTTCGTTGGAGTAATTAATTATATTTGAAAAAAAAAAAAAAGAGAGAGAAAGAAATATAATGATATGCGTTCAAAAAGGTAGCCCAATAACCCAAACAACGTAACAGGCAACGCCCCTGACACTCCCGAAGAAGAAAAAAACACCATCTTATATGTTTATGTTAGGCTACTCAGCAGGCGCTCGCTCACTCAGTACACGCTGAAGGCTCGTTGCAAAATAGCCAATGCGTTTAACAGACTAGAAATGAGAAGATCCTCCAATAACCAACAGGTCTGGTGTTTGGATGCACTTTGGATTCCCTTTAAGCTATAATGGTGATGGCAAGAGAGTGGTGGATAAAAAAACAACGGTATGTCGCATCTGCAACATGACAGGGTACACCAGCGGGATTACAAAAAAAAACAAAAAAAAAAACACCGTTCACATATCGTGCCTAAAAACGCATGGAAAACGCTAAGCGCGTCTTTCTCCTGAGGCGTCTGTCTTTGCTAAGCAACAATGACGTGCTCTCTCCATGAGACGCGGAAATTTCAGCGAAGGATAAATGGATTTGCAGCTCTAAAAATCGCTTGCAGTAGCTCTGCTACTGAATTTATTTCAAAATTGCAATCCATATACAACTATGATCAGCTGTTCCTTCATCTTGGCTGAGCTCTCAACATTGTTACGGGAAAGGATGAAGCTGATTGGTTGGTTCTTGTCACATGACCCGCGGTGCGCTTGCATTCTGAAAAGTTGAGATGTTTTTACATTTTGCTGTATCTAAAACGTATCGAACCGAACCGAACCGAACCGTGACATCAGTGTATCGTATCGAACCGAACCGTGAATTTTGTGAACCGTTACACCCCTAATATATATATATATATATTAAAAGTACCATTCATTTGTAGTTTTGAGAATGAGGGAAAATACTGAGTGCTTCATTTTTTCACCTCAAATCATATATTTTTCAAACTCTATCTTCATCACGCATTGTTTAGTTTAGTTTAGTTTAGTTTAGTTTAGTTTAGTTTAGATAGTCTAGTCCAGTCCAGACCAATCCAGTCTAGTTAAGTTTGTGTTGGCATTTCATTGGCATGTTTCCGGTAGCTTTGTCTCTTTACTCTGGCAATATACCACAAACTCTCTCCCTTCCTCCCTCTATCAGCTTTTCCCCCTGACCCTCTGTGCTGTCTTTCACTTATCCACACACATTTGCCAGAGACACTTTATCATGGTCTTTACATTCTGGCTGCTGTGGTGAGGGTCTCTTTGCTGCAAACACTCTTGTCTGTTCTGTTCAGCAGGAGCAGTTGAGGGAGTTTGCTTTGCCTCTCACTCTTTTGCTGGTTGCCAAATATATATATATATATTATTTACTTCTTGGCCCATTACTGTCACTCCACTTTTTATTTTACTCGGAAGTAACTTGAAAATTATTGAAAAAGAAAGAAAGCAATGTTTTATTACATTTCAGAGAGTTGATGAAGAGAAGAGGAGAGGATTTGAAGTAGTGTTGCCTAGGGCAAATCTCCATGCTGTGAAAAAATGCAGAGCAGCTATTTCACTGTGAGCACAATCTCTGTCTTTCTTCAGGTCTTTTTGAGTCCAGTTAAAGCTCTGGCAGAGAATCAGGTTGAATTCACCAGACACACAACATTTGCATGCAGTATCTCAGTGCAAAAACTTCTTATTCGTTGCAATCCAGTTAAATCAGGTGCTAAATGCACTCAAATAGCAATGCACTTTATTTAGATTCAGTCATGGCTTAACATGGCTTATAGGTTATTTTGATTATTCATATGAAATAATGCTATTTGCCTGGCACAATTAATGCTGAATATTTGAAAAAACAAGGTTTTTATTAAAATTAAATAAATTAATACTTTTATTCAGCAAGGACACATCAAACAGATTAAAAGTAACAATAAATACATTTATAATGTTATAAAAGATTTCTATTTCAAATTAAAATTGCTGTTCTTTGATCATCAAATGAGCCCCCCCCCCACTCTGCAAAAACATTAAACAGCACAACAGTTTTAAATATTGATAATAATCTGAAATGTTTCAAGGATGATGTGACACTTTACAATCACTTAAATTAACTGCATTTTAAAATAGCTACTTTGAATAGGCATTATAAATTGTTTTACTGTATTTTTTATCAAATACGTTTAGCCTTTAACCAAGCATTTGAATCTTAGAATATTTTTGTGTATGTTTTCTGTCGTTCATGGTGGTAGTAATCCATCTTGTTTTAGCTAATCAAAACACTATACTAAGCCGTTAGATTGCTGACTATAGATTTGACCTTGATTTGCATGAACTGGCCCTAAATTGGTGCTAAAATCAACTGCACAGTTAATTTTTACAGAATTCCTCCCTAGTCCTGTTTTTCTTTTTTTTTTCAGCTCAGCCTATTGTAACAACGCACCGCTCTGCAAAGCCAGGCTTAACTTAGCTTTGAAAAGTCTATTAAGAGCTCAAAGTGCACTACTAGCAGTTTTGCGATCTTTGTTCTTAGTGAATAGTCTTTTTCCAAGCTTGTACAAGCCTATGAAAGAGAGCAAGCCACTTACATCTGGAAAACAAACATATGTTGATTATTAAGAATGAAAACATGCCAATAAATAAATAAACAAAATAAACCAAGAAATAATTTCCCTTTATTGTCATTTGATATCCTGTTGTATAGTATGTGCAGTCATTGCTGCTGACACTGACCCACAGTTATTACTGTACATCACCGTGGGATGACATCTTCTCTCATGTTTGTGACTGAAGCTTCTAAAACCTCCCAGTGCTCTCACGTCTCAAGTATGTGTGAGTGTGCACATATAAATTTATTCTGGAAAATGTTTGAGCAATGAATTGATTTTGGTCCATGTTTTGGATGAAATATCAAAACGGTGTATGACTCAGTGCCGGGAAGTGTAGTCTCTGAGAACAACCTTGGGATGGCAATTATAGTATGTGTAACTCTTAGAGACTTGACACTTCAGATTTACAGCATGCAGCAGGTATGTTGGACAGAATGGGACACATTAGAAAGAACAGGAGGTGCTCTTTTTTATTATGTGTGTGTGTGTGTGTGTGTGTCATAGGTGTGTTGGACGATGAAGATGTGCGCCTGATGCTGCAGGGGTCAAAGATGATGAAGGTTCGATCTCAGCGTTGGCGGAAGGACAGAAACCTGAAGCTTCTGGAGGACTGTGTGACAGTTTGGTGTGAGTCCAGCAAAACCTCCCGCAAAGGCAAAAGACAGCAAACCTGTGAGTGTATCTTTTGTGACTGAACTACATCCAAAAACTAAATTCAGCTTTCAGCACAGTATTTGTGAGTTCAGAAATTATGTGGCATGATGAGCAAGAATCAATTCTGTTAGCGCTCTCAGTTTAGCTCCTGAGGCCTTTTTAGCAAGATATTTGAGCAAGATTAGTCTTAGTCTAATGAATTTGTTCTCACCAGAGCGCAGGCTATTTTCGTGCTGACAGAGAGGGTGGTCAATTTTTAAAGAACTAATATATATAAAGTATCATTTCCGATTTTTTTTATTATTCTGAATAAATTTAGATTTTATTTCTCCACTTTTGAGATAAAGAAACTTTAATCTTTTTATTACTGTTTTGAAAATACTAAAAATATTAAGCTGCACAGTTGTTTTTAACATTGATCATGATAAGAAATGTTTCTTACCAAATCAGTATATAAGAATGATTTCTAAAGGATTGTGTGACACTGTAGGTGTAATGATGCTGAAAATTCAGCTTTGCCATTACAGGAAAAAAAATTACATTTTAAAATATAGCCTGTTCATTTTTTTAATTTTTTTTTTTTTTTTTACTGTAAATTTGATCTGCCATGGTGAGCATAATAGACGTGTTATAATTTGTTTTTTTTAAACTTACAGACTCCAAACTATGGAAACATTTTTTACAAGTAATCAAATCAAGGGAACATAGTCACTCTCTGGAGAACGAATAATGTTCAGAGACCATTACTTTCACTTCTTACTTCACTAAATCTGAGCTATAACTTGTTTTTAAGTCAAAGCAAGTCGTTATTAATGTTTTGTCTGCTGTGCTTTATTTTTGAATGGCCATTGTTAACCTCATCCCAAAGGTCCCAGCAGGTATTAAATCTTATGATGTTCAGTTTTTAGTAAATGAATGGCACTGAATTGAACAGGACGGATGGATTTGGCTTAGTGTGTTGAACTGTAGCAGTGACCCAATTAATCACAGGTCAAACAAGGGAACGGTTTTCATTTGATGTTATAGAAACATCTGAATCCTGCACTAGTTATGATCCAGAAAGGTTATGCAATGATGAGTCATTACAGTTGTCATCACAATATATTATGTATGGGCCTCATTCTTTTTTGTGAGACTGCATTTTTACCATTTTAGTTTATGTTATCATTAGAGCTGACATTTGATTGAAATGATGAATTAATTGCATGATTCATTTAAATTAATCACATCGATACTCAAGATAATTCAAAGATATCACATTCTTTTGGTCAACAGGTAAATCATTGGATAGACATTATAAAATTGCATTAGAAGTGAGTAGAAGGTTTATTTTATCTAGATTGAAATATTAGAATTTGAATTCTTCAGAATAACATAACATAATAGTACCTTTTTTTTTTTGGTTGAATAGAACAGTACAATGTGGATCCATTTCTTCCATTGCATGCTTTTTTTCCATAATAAACCTTTGACCATCTATGATATATTGCTTGATAGGGACGGGACTTTCCAATCAATGCAACAGCAAACAGAAAACCCATAAGGTTTTGTTTGCATATCATGTCTGAACTCATTAATGCATATGTGGTTGTGTGTGTGTGTCTATATATACTAGCTCAGAACCTCAGTTTCTCTCAGGTTTAATTTCCTACTTTTGTTTGGCTTGTTTCACAACACCAAATAAAGCCAGGAAATTAAACTAGAAATATATCCATTTATAAACGGTGATTATTAACCAGCACAGTCTGAAACTTGAAATGATTTCAGACCAGCAGATTTTATACTTAACTTGAATAGAGGCATTGTGGGACATTTGCTTATTAATTGTCCCAATCTGTTATTTTCACCTGCTTTTCAGGTGATTGGTAATCCCTTTTTTAATCACATAAATTCAACCTTTGCTCCTAGCATAATGGAAACACACCTGTAACAGGAGACATTATGTGATATGAGCTGCTCTATCATCTCTAATCTCTAGCTGTTCAGATGATTGTTAATCTGTTTTTCATCTCACTTATGCTCTTCAGATGGATGGATAATCCGTTGTGAGAGTGAAGAGAATCAGACTTCCTGCTATAATCCCATTCCAGGCACTTCACTGGAGCATGGGATGTTATTTCTCTTATTGGACCACAGGTGTTGGTGGACCCTATTTAGGGAGCCTTCAGCCCCTCTGTCCTTTATCTCAGTGATTATCTCCACTGTCATCACCCTCAAAAACCTGTAACTATGTGATCTCGCTTCACTTTTGCTGAAAATATTGGCTGCATTCAGATATCTGAGGCTACTCAACTTGAAATGCAACAAAATATTTGATTAAAAGTCAGTTATTCAAAATTTGAGCTCGCGACCACTTGCTCTTAAAGCAGGAGAAGTCTGTCCCACAAGACAAGGGGTTTAACAACCCTAAGACTTAAATCCTAAAATCATTACTTAATCAGACTCATTCTCACGCATGGACTGTGAACGACAACAACAACTGTGTCTTTTGTATAGTGATATAGAAAAGTGAATGGATGCATGTTTGGATTTTGAAACTTGCAACGTTTCCATATACACATGCAGCTGCACAGTAGGTTTAAACCCAGGTCATGTGTTTATGAATAATCCCTGCTCTTGTGAAGGATTTATGGGTCAATCTGAGGAGACCCTGAGGACTAAAGTGAACTTGTAACTAAACATGTGACTCATTGTGATTAAAAAGTTGTGCTGTCTGACACATGCACAATAACACAGTGGTGTTAGTAATCACTTTTGTAATATCGTTATGTAATAATTAGTGTTTTCATTTTAATTGGAACACATTTGTGCTTGGTTTCTTTTGACTCCCTGCAAAATGTTGTTTTTGTAATGAATATATAGACGTATCTTGATACACCCTAGACTACATCAAAAGACCACCCACTCACCTGTCAATCATCATCCCCTTTAGTTAAGGCTAAGGCTAAGTAGAGAAGGAGGCTGGGAGGGAACACAGAAGGCTCAAGATAATACATGAGATTTTCCATATTTATAAAAAAATATATATATTATGCTGGTTCTTCAGTCATGCTGGGCTCTGGCAGACAGTCTACATCCAGCATATTGATGGTTGGCAATAACAATACCAGACAAATCAAGAGTGAGACAGAGCAACATAAATACAAGGCAAATGAGGGAACTAATAAATAACATCTGTGATGATTAAATTCATTTCCATGATATCTAGAGAGTGACAGGATACCTAAGGAGGCTAGTAAACTAGAGAAAACAAACTAAAAGTCCAGGATGATGAAACTAAAAGAATATAATTGTGACAACCTTCACTCGAACTGAGATTTGCATTGTTTCTGTGTAAAGAACTAAATAAAATAACTTGTTGTAGCATAGCAAAGCATCGTACAGTACATGATACACTCAACCACTACCATCTTGATCAGCAAATCAGCATATTAATATGATTCCTGAAGGATTTCATTTAAACTGAAGACTGAAGAATATTGAATTCAAAAATTCAAAAATCTAAATATATTTAATTAGAAAACAGTTATTGTTGTAATACAACACAGTATTATTGTTTATACAGTATTTGTAGGTGAATATAGAGATTTATTTGTAAAATATCATCAATCTTTCTCTGTTTCTGTCTTGTTCTTTGTCACACTGGCTATTTATTAAGGTAGATAAAGACATGGTTATGGCATAAGTGTCAGATATCTTGCACTAAATGATGCCGGTCTGCGTAGGAGATGAGTTCACGCAGGTGTCATTGTGCTCATTGGGCAGCAGATGCAGGGCTCAACCTCTTGAGAGTTCAAGCTCCTGTGCATCTATGCAGCAGGCATTAGTGAGGAATGCCAGTTGCGTATTAAACACCCATTCACTCCACATGTCCCAGCACACGCGCGCTGTTAAAATTAACACCCTTCTTCTCCATACACACAAGAATTATGAATGCATGTTTGTCAGTGTTTGGAAGTGGGTAGAGAGTCTTTGCCATTTAAAAGAGCTCGTGTTTGTCTGGCCTTGTGTCTCTGCGTGTCTCTTTGTGTATTTGCCGTGTAGGAGTTTCCACAGCTCAAAGACGTTATTGTTGCAGCTGCTGTCTGTGATTCCTCATTATAGCTGACTTGAAGTTTACACTAACATGATGGAGGAGAAGGGAAGTCCATGTAATACATAAAGCTTTAATATACGTATTTGAGTGTGACTGTATTAGCAATAGCATTTCTTAATTGTTAAAGTGGTTGTCTGTCAAAAGCCTTTGCTCTCAAGTGGGTTTATATTGGTGTGCTTGTGTGAGCTGTGTGTTTTCGAAAAGAAGAAAAGAAAGAAAGACAGCTTTATTGCCAAGTATGTTTGCATATACAAGGAATTTATTTATTTATTTATTTTTTCTGGTGAAGCTTTCAGTACACCGTGACAACTAGGGATGCACGATAATATCGGCACAACATCGGTATCGGCCGATAAAAGCTTAAAATGACCATCATCGGTATCGGCCGATATGAATATTTCTGCCGATGAGCCAAACCGATATTCTCCAAGTGAAATAATTGACCTGTTTTTCAGATGTGAATGTCTGTCTACATTTGTAAAATAATACATTTATGGTAGAATCAGTACAGAAGAGATACATGGATTTCTCTTCAGTAAAATTAAAGTTTAAATATATCAGGCGAAAAATTTGTATATATATCGATATCGGTATCAGCATCGGCCAAAATTATTTTGAAAATATCGGCATATTGAATATCGGCCAAAATCCAATATCGTGCATCCCTAGTGACAACAACAACAACATGTACAGTATATACAGTTCTTAAGGGGCAGGGGAGCAACAATAATCCTTTCAGCAGTCTGAGAAGTACATTGTGAACATTTTTAGCACTGGTCATGTTTTACGAAAGCCAAATGAATCCTCACACTCATGTCCATCATCACAGATTGTGAAGACACTTTAATAACTTTAAATAATCTAAGTGTCCTTGTTACTTGTTTATCATTCATCTACTTGTTTCTCATTCGTCTAAATGTTTATCATCAGACTTTAGAGCATTTAGTTTGTTTTTGTTTTCATTTTTAATTTTGTTTATTATTGTTTAGTTGTTTTGAAGTCTTAAGCTAAGACTTGCTTTTAGTTTGTTTAATTATTTGTTTTTTATTTAGCTTCGTTTGGATAAATCTTTTAGTTGTGTTATTTCAGTTAGCCTAATTTAGTTGTTTTGAAGGCTTCTTTTTTATGTAATAAAAGCTTTTCATTTTAGTTTGTTTTGAAGGCTTCTTTTTATGTAATAAAAGCTTTAATTTTAGTTTGTTTAAATATATCTTGTTTTGTGTTCATTAAGGTAGCTTATCTTAGCTTAGTTAAGTAAAGTGTTATTTGGAATGATACAGCAAAGAATTTATTTTAGTTTGTTTATTTTAATATATTTTTTTGAATTCCGCTAGTTTAATTAAATTAATTAATTTATTAATTAATTTATTTTTTAAGTTTTCTTTTAGCTAAGACTTGCGTTTAGTTTGTTTAGGTGTAATTTTTTTATTTATGTGTTCGTTTTGTGTTAATTCACTCAGTGTAGTTTAATTTAATTTAACTTTTGATGTAAATACATTTTTGTTCTTTTTAAATTTTTTTCAATTTTGTTTTGTGTATACAAATATTTTATTTTGGTTTTAAGGTTGTTTAATGTACTTTTAATGTTTTCTTTTTTGTGTGACTCTCTTAATTTTGCATTGATTAATTTAGGTTGTTCATTTCTTTTTTGCATTCTTTTTGGTGCCACTAGTAGCACATAGATTTCACAATTCACCTTTAAGTAATAAATTATTTAATCTTATGTAAATCATTATTATTAGTAATGGTCCAATCATCCATTAGTGTGTGTGTGTTTCTTTCTGTCAGTCTCTGTGACAGAGGTGGAGTGTGTGCGGGAAGGCTGTCAGTCGGAGTGTCTGCGACGAATGGCAGATCTGGTTCAAGAGACCCACTGCTTCACTGTGGTCTTCCGCGGAGGAAGGAAAAGCCTGGATCTGTGCTGCTCCACACAAGACGAAGCGGAGCATTGGGTTCGAGGCCTCCGAACACTCAAAGACCGCATCTCCAACATGAGCCAGAAAGAAAAACTGGACCAATATCCATATTGCCATTTTTGCAGAGAGAACACACTAATACTGAGCACTAGTAACAGTCTTTCCTAACTGCAAGTCGCGCAAGTCGGCTGCACATTTACAGCATTTAATGCACATTTAATCAAAGTGTTTAAATGGAAGGCTTAAGTTTCACCTTCCTTGCCCACCATATGCCAATAAATGCACATGTAAACACACTTTCCATTACTGCACAGAATTACTCAGTGAGAGAGCTGACTAAATATAGAGCAGATCTAGAACAGCTATCTGAACGCCACTCCACCACACATGTGAACCACAGAATGTATCATGTTCAGATGCCTTTGTCCTGTTTCTGTTTCCTTCATCGTGGTTTTCACTTTATTGTCTTTTCTTTTTTAACCTGTAACCCATTTATTCTCATAATTCTAACATTTTTGTTTTGGCTGCTATGTTTATTTTTTTACTACATGCAGCTTCTAATTTTAATTGAATGTTAAAGAATATTAACTCGCTTATCACAATGGTAGACTGGGAAGTGTTTGGGAAACTAAATTATTATTATATATTTTTTATTATTAAAAAGATATATAAATAAATAAATACAAATGAAGGCACTTAAATTGTATCCGGAACTTTGATCACAGACCAAACACTAGAATAGTTCATCTACAGTGTATATACAATATATTTTATATATTGTATAATATTTTCATAAATTTGTCTTTAATTTAATATGTTATATTTCTAATTATAATTATGTTCTTTTTATTTAATTTCATACTTAAATACATACATACTTGAAAAGCTTGGCCCAAACCTGGCCTCGTACTTCGTTGAGTTCCTTTGGTAGCAGAGAGATTTCTTTTTTCATACTATATGGCTTTCAGCATGTTGTGTATGCATATTATTGTTACGAGCAGGTGGGGATTAATCAAATCAACCAAACATGAAAAGGAAGATGACCAAATAAGGAAACTGAAAGTCACTGAATGTAACAATTATAGGTTTGTCTAATTTTTCCCTAACTGTGCACACTTGGATCCGAAGCTATCTAAGACGTGCAGATCAGAACCAGGATGGGAAGATGAGCTACGACGAGGTGAAACATCTGCTCCAGCTGATCAACATTGACCTGAACGAACAGTATGCACGCACCCTCTTTAAGGTTTGTGTGAGAGATCAATGTACATTTGGCAACAGCTGTCATAAAAATTGAAAGCGTTTAATTTAAGTGAATTCTCAAACAATCTCTTACTCCTTTATTGCTCCTCTTGTGTGTAGAAGTGTGATCGCTCATGTGACGGGCGGCTGGATCACGTGGAGATTGAGGAGTTCTGTCGTGAGCTGATGCGCAGGCCGGAGCTGGATGCAGTGTTCAGGCATTATTCTGGTAACGGATGTGTGCTCACATCATTGGAGCTGCGCGATTTTCTCGGGGACCAAGGTGAAGATGCATCACTGGCCCATGCGAAGACTCTCATCCACACCTATGAGCTCAACAACTGGGGTACACAGCCATCAGCACCATACATTATTTGGTATTGAATGTTTATGGACACACTGGGATTTCATGAATACGTATACATGGATTTATAAATACATACATAAACTACTGTCTAACTTAAATATTGATAATTTCCTTCAATTCTTCAGTGGAGAGTAGACATCTCACAAAATATGCACAATATTTATATTCTTACTTGAATAAACAACACACAGAGAAACTCATGCTTCATACACATACCCCCAGGTCCTCTTATTCTTCTTGATTATTTTAATTTCTCATGCAATTCTTAATCAGATATATATGCTTATGTATTCGCAGTCTTGTGAAATATTATTAATTATGATCTACATAAAAGTATATAATAAAGTAAGATTTGTAGTAAGTAAGTCTCTCACCCATGTTCACCAAGGCTGCATTTATTTGATCAAAAATACAGTAAAAACAGTAATATTGTGAAATATTATTACAATTTAAAACAACCGGTGTCTGTTTGAATATATTTTAAAATGTAATTTATTCCTGTGATGGCAAAGCTGAATTTTCAGCATCATTACTCCAGTCTTCAGTGTCACGTGAGCCTTACCGTCTTTACTGTCACTTTTGTTTTAATGTATCTTGGCAAAATAAAATTATTAATTTCTTTGATCAAAATATTAATAAAACATGAAAGTCTTTTAAATCTATAATTATTACTGCTAGATCTTTTTATTATTGTTATTTTTAATAAATAAAAAAATATATTTTATGTGATGAAACTATCAGCAGAGCAAGTACAAATCTGATCCAGCATAAAAATAATAATAATTTTATTCATTTGAGAAATGACCAACAACTGTTAATCTAGCTCACCTTATCCTTGCTGTTCTCCATTATTTCCTGCCTGCACTCTACTGTTTATACTGTCAGTAAAAATGGCACAAAGGCCAACTCAAAACTGGTTTCGGTTTATCATTGTGTGAGCTAATGATGAAAAAATGTCCAAGCTACCTGTTGAAAACTGGAATGCAGTCCTAACAGTAAACTGAAAAACCACACCCGTCCACTTCCACAAACTAGTGCGAGTGCATAGCTCAGTATTGGGTCACTGGTTATTGTGCCAAACAACTGACAAACCTTGGTTATCTCTTTCGGCTCTTAATAGAACTGAGAGTAATACATTAGTAATACAGAACAGGAAAAGGTCTGTGTTAAACATTTCCTTGACTAGCTCTACTGAAGCATGTGTTTAACAGTGTCAAGTTTCAACTTATACATTTTCTTTATGACCCTCAGCACGGAAGAATCTTTTCATGACCCAGAACGGTTTCACCATGTACATGCTCTCGCAAGAGAACGATGTGTTTAACCCGGATCACACTCACGTGTATCAGGACATGAGCAGACCACTGGCACACTATTACATCTCTTCCTCTCATAATACATACCTCACCAAGGACCAGGTGACCAGCGACAGCAGCACAGAGCCTTATATCAGGTACAACACCCACCCAACGCCACCTTATAATCTGCCTCCAACACCACGGAGCTACTGCTAGTAGACGAAAACACACTTCTACTTTGTTCTTTAAAATCCCAATGATTACTTGTGTCTGCATCCCAGCCTTCACTGAGCTTAGTTTATTTAGTAACCATTTGTGTTCTGTAATATTGCACTGGGAGAAAAAAATGATGCCCAAGTTCACAGTACACTTTTAATTAACACGACTGGGATGCAAGATCCTTCAGAAACCATTCTAATATATTCTGATTTGGAGCTTAAGAAACTTTTCTTATAATTATTAATGTTGAAAACAGTTGTTGTGCTTAATGTTTTTAGGATTATTTGATAAATAGGAGGCTCGGTGTTTAAAAAGAACCCCAAACCTTTGAATTGAATGATAATGTAACTGTTACGTGATATCCCACAATGCAATGCTTTTTTCAGGACTGTTGTATTGGGAAAGAAAATGACCTAGAATTAGCATGTTGTCATTGTACTCTAAAAATGGGCTTGTGTGGTAACATCCAAAATTGATTAATTACAAAATATCAATTGCCTAAATAAATGTCCTCTCTTTTAGGTAATTTATAGGGTTATTTTGAGTAGAAAAACATCCTTATCAACTGCATAATTTTGTGGAATGGGTTTATTTAGCAAAATAGAGCTAAAGGAAGCTAATACTGTATGTGTGTTAGGTGCACACACAATGGACCAGGAATACAGTATGTAGAACTTTATGTATGACAGATAATACAATTCTGCAGAAATCTCCCAGGCTCATATTCAATCCCGGCCTTACCTCGTGAAATATTTGATCAACAGCGGCAGCTATACAAGACATATCCACTGTGTTATGAGATACAACACACATCGTTTATGCACATACACAGTCTTTGTTTGTGGGTAAACTCCTGAGTTTTGTGTGTGTTTAGAGCTCTGCATCAGGGGTGTCGCTGTGTTGAGCTGGACTGCTGGGACGGTGATAAAGGAGAACCCATGATCTATCATGGGCACACGCTCACCTCCAAAGTGCTCTTTAAAGAAGTCATTGAGACCATCGCTCAGTACGCCTTCAAGGTGCAGACGCATGAAATCATTGTATAATGCCACAATACGGGTTTGCATGTTTGATAATTGACACTTAAATAATGGATTATCTTGAACAACCATGTCTCTGTCTCCATAGACATCTCCGTATCCTCTGATCTTGTCCCTGGAGAATCACTGCTCAGTGGAGCAGCAGGCGGTCATGGCACAGCACCTGCGCTCCTTTCTGGGAAAGAAGCTCCTGAGAAAGCCGCTCAATGACCTGCCCCTCAAAGAGCTGCCCTCACCTGAGGTCACACACACTTCTAGTTTTGCTCTGTCATAAAATCAAACTACTGTTTCAAGCATTTAGTTTTGCATATTGTGTAGTTTCACATTTACATTTATATTTAATCATTTTAGCAGATGCTTTTATCCAAAGCGACTGTTGCTATATTATATAAGCAGTATGTATTATGTACAGTACTGTCCAGTAAGTATGCTGAATTTCTGTGTTAATCGTAATACAGTGGGAAGACATTATAATTACTGTAACTATTTATAACCTCATGTTTTACATAACTATAGAGTGATGTAACTCACAGTTACATTTACCTTTATATTACACTCAAAATGTACACTGCTGTACAAAAGTTTGGGGTCGCTGGCTTGTGCTCACTAAGAGCATATATTTGATGGAAAATACGGTAAAAACAGTAATATTGTGAAATATTTATACAATTTAAAATGACTATATATATATATATATATATATATATATATATATATATATATATATATATATATATTCATATTTTTATATATATATATATATTCATATTTTTCAAGATTCTTTGGTGAATAGTAAGTTTCAAAGAACAGCATTTATTTGAAATAAATCTTTTTTAAACAATATAAAAGTCTTTACTGTCACTTTTAATCAGTTTAATGCATCTTTACTGAATAAAAGTATTGTCTTTGAAAAACCTTTTAGTTAATGTATATAATTTGGCAGAAGCTGTCCAAAGTTATTTCCATATATTCTGTGCAAATCAGACCCAAGATCTTGGTGTTGCTAACCCTTCCTTCCTGGCTCTTGGAAACTTATTGTTTACTTTCTTAGCATAATCAGCAAAAACTTCTTACCCTTGTTATCTACAAAAAAAGGGTAAATGTGCAATCACATAGTACTAGGAATGAATGAATGAAGTAAATAGTCACGTACTGTAGTGTACACTCTTTATACCAACTCAAGCACACTTGCTTGAATTTTCATATTTATTTTCACTTTCTGCATTTTCTGTCATGACACAATTTTCCGTCTAATGTAAGGCTTGTTCCAGCCTCTGAAATAAACCATTATTTGTGTTCCGGTTATTGGTGAACATTTCTATTACTCACATCATGTGCCTTGTTTACTGAAGGAGTTGATGGGGCGCATCCTGCTGAAGGGGAAGAAGTTAGGTGGTCTGCTGGGAAAGACTGACAGCTGGACTAGCTTCTCATGTAGCTCAGATGAAGAGTCTGTGGCTGGAGGAAGTGGGAACAAAAAGGAATCCAAAAATGATCCTGGGAGGGTGAGTATTAAATCCTGTTCTCAATTTAGTAAATTATTGAAATATTGTGTGGTTTGATTGTCCGTTTATGAGTATTATTACAGCTCAGGTAAATGCATTAGCTACAGTACAGTATATACTGTCTGATATGTGTGTGTTTATAATACATACTATGCCTAACTGTTCACTAAAAATATCTGCTTGTGTGTGTACATTTACTTTTACAAATATAAATTCCATCCCCAGTCTATGAGCACTAAAATGAGCCCAGAGCTGTCCGATCTTGTGGTGTATTGTCAGAGTGTGCCTTTCAGTGGTTTCGAGACAGCCGGTCAAAGACCTCCCAGCATGATGTCCTCTTTCTCTGAGAATGAGGCGCTCAAACTCATCAAAGACTCAGGTGAGAGGAACAGGACAAAACTTGAGCTGCATTTTCACCCAAGTCTCAACATATTCATTCCACAGAGCCACTGTAAATGTGATAAGTGATGGATGGATAGATAGATTCATGTTGCTGCCTTCGTAGAAAGATCTTATCCTTTTGAGATTCGCTGTTTCTGTGATGCAAATGTGCTTTAAACAGCAGGCACAACGATGACTCTGCGTTTCTGAGCATTTTTTTACAAGCTGTTCAACATTTATATTAATACTGGTATGTCTTTGATAAAAGATGTGTCACATGACTTCCGAGCAATACACTACCATATGAATATATTTCACATATTACTGTGAACTGTAGTGTTTTTAATATTTGCTGCTTTTATTTGGACCGACTTGTTGCTTGGGGCCCCGCCAGATGGTTCATAACAAATGAGCAGATCACTTCCAAAGCAAAGACACTGCTCTTCCAGCAAACGCTGACAGCCAGCGGCATGACAAATTTACATCAAACTCGTGTCATTTCATAATTAGGTCGTGTCACCACTTTCCAGAGCTCAACATCTACCACACAAACTAAAATAACCATATCAAATATGGTTAACCATATAAATATAAAAAAACGAAAAAAAAGAAGAAAAAGTCTAAGATCAGTCACGCTATCCTTTCTAGAAAAAACTAGTCTCATTGTTGCATATCAGATTATATGATGTATTTAGTAAATCAAAGCAGTATTTATACTATTATGATAATTAAGTTCCCAATGGTCACCATAAAATAAAAACAGTGATATTGTGATTATTATTCCTGTGATGAAAAGCTGACTTTTCATTTTTAAGGGATTAAATCATTTTAATGATCATTTGGAATGTTTTTTTTTTTGTGTGTGTGTGTGGAAAACTCTTTTTTGAATAGAAAGTTCAATAGCATATCTTTAAATGAAACCAATAAGAATAGGTTATAAATAATATATAAACAACAATTTGTACATACTGTAAAAAAATAAAAAAAAATAAAAAAGTAATGTAGCATTTTGTTTTAAAATCTGTATTTGTATGTACAGTATGTCTCCTTGCATGTGTATCTGTGTCTGTTCACTTGTTTTATGTGCATATTTATGTCCCCTGTAGGGAAGTTGTTTGTTCGACACAATAGTTGGCAGCTGAGCAGGGTTTACCCATCAGGCCAGAGGTTGCAGTCCTCCAACTACGACCCTCAGGATATGTGGAACGGAGGCTGCCAGATGGGTGAGCGACTGAACACTGACATTCCTGTGTGTCTGCAAGTACAGCAGCCAATGCTTGAATGCTTCTTTCTCTCTGTTCTCCAGTGGCTCTGAACTTCCAGACACCAGGAGAGCAGATGGACCTGAACCAGGGCCGATTTCTTCCCAACGGCCGCTGCGGATATGTGCTTAAACCTGACTTCCTGTGTGACCCAAAGTCCAACTTTGACCCTGAGAACACAGGTGGAGGACCAGGACATATACCCACACAACTTACCATACGGGTTAGTAACAGCTCCTCTTCTCTCACAGCTGACAGGAAATATTGCTCGGGATCCCATGTGCTCTGTTAATATTGTGATAAATCTCTATCTTTTTTTTTTTTTTTACTGTACTTCTGGGCCATTTTGTTTCTGCCACAGGTGATCTCAGCCCAGCAACTTCCTAAAATAAACCCAGACAATCCCAACTCCATTGTGGACCCGCAGGTCTGGGTGGAGATCCATGGCGTTTCCATCGATAAGGCTCGTGCAAAAACCCAACGGATTGACAACAATGGTGAGGACACTTAGATTTTCAGTTATCCAAAGGAAATAATGTTGTGTCGTTTGATTGGTTAATCTATATAAATACATTAAAATTGTGTGTGATAGAAACTTGTGATGTTTTAATAGTTTGTATATTGATTACAGTGTTTATTCTGGCTTTTTATGGCCATTATTTTGCATGTGGCGAACATTCTAGAAGTAAAATGAGAGGTGTTCCTCTCAGGATTGAATATTGAGTGTGTGTGTGTGTGTGTGTGTGTGTTTGTCTCCCCCTGCAGGTTTCAATCCCCGCTGGGACTGTACTGTGAGCTTTCAGCTGCAGGTGCCTGAACTGGCCTTGGTGCGTTTCATGGTGGAAGATCATGACTATAAATCCAACAATGATTTCATTGGCCAGTTCACACTCCCATTCATCAGCCTACGAACAGGTGTGTGTATGTGTCCTGGTTTGGGTGGTTTATGAGGACACAAATTTGTATAATGGCATGGGTTTAATATACTTTAGGCATTACTTTGTGAAGATGGTTTAAGAGGACACTGCCTGTGTCCCCTTAATTCAAAAGATTGAAAAAGCATACTAAATGGTTTCTAAAAATGCATAAAGATTTTTGTGAGGGATAGGTTTAGGTATAAGGTTGGGGAAGGCTGATAGAAAATACAGTTTCGACAGTATCAAAAACATCACGCCTATGGAGAATCTCTGTAAACCACCAGTACCAACATGTGTGAGTGTGTTCAGTTCACACTGTATGATGTTTTTATAAAACATAAACTATATTTTAACATAAACATGGTTTGTGGCGAAAGTACTGTGTGTATTTCAAATTTTACAACACTTACTGCCGTAGGGAAGTTTGGGGTCAGTAAAAAGTTTCATGTAAATTATTATTCAACAAGGATTCATTCAATTAATCAAAATCAATGACTGCAAATAAATAAATAAATGTTACAAAAGATTTATATTTCAAATAAATAATTTTTTTTTTTTTTTTTACTTTTGATTTAATAAAGAATCATGCAAAACTGTATCATGGTGTTGTCAACATTGATAATAATAAGAAATTTTACTTGAGCAGCAAATCAGCATATTAGAATGATTTCTGAAGGATCATGTGACTCTGAAGACTGGAGTAATGATGCTGAAAATTCAGCTTTGCATCATAGGAATAAAGTAAATTTTTAAATATATTAAAGCAGAAAATAATTATTTTAAATTGTAATAATATTTCACAATATTACTCAAATAATTGCAACCCTGGTGAGCATAAAGAGACTTCTTTCAAAAACAGGAAAACATCTACCAACCCCAAGCTTTTCAGTGTTGTTGAAAATCATATAAATTAATGTTTTTAAATTAATTATTACATAAAATTTTTGAGAAATCTCCTTCTCAGTCAGAGGCCTAGAGCACTTAATGGTTAAAAAAATACCTAGATCTGAAGTTCAAAAAGGACATTAATCGCATTTGAATTCATTTCTTTTTTTTTTTTTTTTTTATAAAACACTGCGACAAAGAAAAACTAAATGTAAACAAAATTTGAATTGTTCTGACATCTTCAAAAGTATAATCTGTGGTGTATGTGGTACCTATTAAGTACACTTGTTTTAACTATATTTGTCATATATATTTATTCAAGCATTTGTGTTGTCCTCCAGGTTATCGTCATGTCCACCTGCTAAAAGCTGACGGCTCTAGTCTGTCTCCTGCCACACTCTTCATCCATGTAAAGGTGGTACGGCGAGGAGTTCCTATTAAAACCGTTTCGGAGCGGAAAGGCAAGGCCTGAGGCTTCTGTCATGATTCCTGGAAATGTATATTTCTGGAAGTACCTTACTGAAGGAAAATCCCCTGAGCCGGGCTCTTGAGGTGCTAGGACTCTTCAGAAGGAGAGCACCTATAAAAGCACTGGACGAACAAGCACAAACACTGTGCACAACAACCTGCAGAAAGTTAATGTAGTTTGTCAGTTTGTGATTCAAAGTGCATTTTTTTATCTTTATTGTTCTTTTATGCTATCGTCTGCAGAGCAGAACGTCAAAAGTTTTATAGAAGTGTTATGGTTGAAGCTTAAAGGGTTACTCCACTCCAAAATGAAAATGTTGTCATTAATCACTTACCCCCATGTTGTTCCAAACCCGTAGAAGTTTTGTTCATCCTTTGAGCACAATTTAAGATATTTTGGATGAAAACTGGGAGGCTTGAGACTGTACCATAGTGTAATAGTCTCAAGACTCCTGGAATTTTGTTTAATTGTGTTTTAAAGATGAACAAATCTTTTACGGGTTTGGAACGACATGGGGGTAGGTGATTAATGACAACATTTTCATTTTGGAAGTATCCCTTTAAGATGTTACGAAGTCAGTATTATTAAAAGTTACAAGTCAGTGTTGTTTATAGAGCCATTTTCCATTAAGACTGAATATTTTAATTGAACTTAAACTAGTCTTTAAATGCTGGGCAGGAATTATGTTTACATGTAGACAGAAATGAACTGTCTTTAATTTTGTTATAGTTTGAATCTTGTCGTTTTGTTGGTGGTTCTGATATGCTGAACACTGATAGCAAGGTAAAGAAAGTGTAGAATTTTTTTTTTTAAAGATTACAAGAGTCATGACTATTTTTTTGCAAGTTTTTTTTAAATTATTGTTTTAAACAACAAAAGTGATTCAGCAGTTTATAAGTAATAAGAAATCAGTAGTTATCAGTAATTAAGCAATCCGAGTAATAAGATATTTCTGAAAAATAATAATATATAATAATGTAATTAATATAATAAAATAATGAATATAATAAATATTAGATATTTTTTAAACAGCTACCAATAATGATGAATACTGTTTAACAGTGTCAGTCAATGTGAGACATAATATGTGATCGTTAAAGCTAAAAGCAAGCACTGAAAATGTCCTAAGATGGTCAAAATATGGTTAAATGTTATAAAATTACATGACTTGACCAGTGTTTCCTACCTGAAGATGCAGCCAACTATATCACTTGCCGCTAGATGCTTAGTTTAACATCCAAGTTTGTTGAATCGTGAAAATATGTGGTTATTAATATACTAGGCTGTTTAGCATGATATTATATAGTAATATGTGCTGCTTCTGTAAAGACGTGTAAAATGTAGATGTTCTGTTTCACAGTAGAAAACAGAACATGTCTCGATTGTAATGTCTTACTTGTTTATACAGTACTGTATGTGTAAGTTTGTGTATACATGCTCAAATTTGAGAAATAATACATTTATTTTTAAGTTTTACTGAAAAAGAAAATCATTAATTAAATTAATATTAACTAATGATTAGGCTATGTTTCACATTCTCATTAGCAGACATCAGTTGCAAATCTTCACTTAGTTAAGCACAGATACTAATTAGTTTCAGAATTTTTGCATGTGTAGCTTATTTTTGAATCCATGAAAATATGTGAATCAATCTCCATTGTGCAGTAGTGCTCTTTGTTTATTGATATTTGGATAAATGTAGTGCCTTTGAAAGTATGCCTACATTTTATACATGTAAAAATCGAACTGTACCTAATTATTGTGTGGATTAATGACTTCTGAATGCCTGTATGTGCTTGTGTGCATCTTTATCTATTTATTATTTCAATTTCATTTTTTGGGTGACTGACTGACCTTCTGTCCATGGACTACAAAAAAAAAAAATAATTAAAAGCCCTTTAGCTGTTACCTCTGGTGCAGTAATGTTTATAAATTTGCACTGTCCCAAATAAACAAATAAATAAATCTCACAACATGGGATAATGATAATCCTGCACAGAACTGAAGTACAGTAACCGTCGGGCTTTGCGGCAGTCCACCAATAGTTTCGCGGGTTGTGAGGGCGCAAGGCGAGAATCTCACTTCCTGGTTAAAGATGGCGGATGAGAATGAGACAGCACCGCAGCCGGAGAAAGAAACGGAGGTAGAAGTGGATCACGGACACTGCAGCAACTGTGAAAATGAAGAGCATCACTCTGATGACGGGTGAGCGTGCATGCACTTTATTGTTAGCTCTTAAATATAAAATACTCTTCCACAAGGCCCGAAAAGACGGGGCCCTTGTTCAACTAGGCTGTGGCACGCTTACAGCATATGAGCCCGCCCCCTGGTACTACCCTATTGGTTCACTTGCCTTGATTGACGGACGGATCTCTAAAACGATTGGCTCAGACGCCGTCAATCAAACACAAGGATTGTTCCAAATGTTCAGTTCTATGCGATCATTGGCATTTGTGTGAGAGGTTTAACAGCCTCACTAAAATTCTTGGTTTGGTAGAAAACAAATAAGCAATTACTTCTAAAGTCGCTATTCCATGTCCCGTTCAACAATAAACGGACCGATATTAATAAATAAACTGCTAAATCGCTTTCAGACCTGGTATGCAGGCCTTTATGATCACTAGGTTGTTAGTAATATGGATTTACTGTCGCTGACCGATGGCTTGACGTTATCTAGTTAGCTTGACCGCTGCTAGTCCATCCTTAAACGTTTGTATCACCCTTCCCTCGCTCTCAGGTGTCTTCTCTTTACCGATGCTAACGCTTAACGTTATATGAGTGTTACTTTCAGTATTATATAGCTCCGTGGTTTCACCAAAGTCCATCTGCTGCCTCTGGTTTACTGATACTGAAAGAGACTCATTAACCAGCTTCTTGTCCTGCTACATGTCCTTCAAGGTCATTACTCGCACCTGCTAGAGAGAATTAGGGAGTAGATTGTGAAATATTAAGTTTAATTATTATAATGAAGTCATGGCAGTATGCCGAAGATCCGGTAACATGAATATACAGTATTTGCCTCATAAGACTTGTGTGGTTTTCATCTGGTCATAAATGGGTCTCTCAACCTAACCATCTTTTCAAAGGACTTTCCAAAACTACCCCAACCAGACTAGGACATTTTCAATCAAATTAGACATACATCATTTAAATCTTATATACTATTGTCCATTATGTTAAAGCGGTAGTTGGTTATGATTTCACTTTTTTTAGTTAGTGTGTAATGTTGCTGGTTAGAGCATAAACACCCTCAGCAAAGCTAAGACACTCAAAGTTCAATGCAAAGGGAGACATTTTCTTTTAAAGAAATGGCTTTTTAAGGGCTACGAAAAAAAGGTTGGTTACAATGGGCTCTGAAGACATCACATATTTTTTAGGGAGGGGCTTCATAGAACCAGGAACTTAACAGACCTTTTTTTGACAAGAACAGAAACCGCCTTGTAGAATAAAGATTACATATGTCAAAATAACACGTAATATAACGAAGCATGAACACGTTACGCTGCACCCCATAAACAATCCAGCCTTTGACAAAAGCTGATGAGCCACCCCTTTAAGAGGAAATCCTCCATTTCAGCTTCTGTTTATTGAAGCAGGCTAGAGAGAAATAAGAGGAGCCCCTCTTACAGGGATAGACGGCTGTCAAAGCAGTAGTCACAGGGGTGCTTGTTTATCTGTCAGTCTTTGTCATATAGCCCACCTCCCCTCACACACACAAAGCATGCTTTTTTTGCAGGTCATGTGATAGACCATCTGTCCCCCGTTAACAAATGTAGCTCCGCTCTGTCACCTCTCTCCCTTCGTGGGCATTAATAGGATTAGCTGTGCGTCTCTGTAAGTCGTCCCATTTCAGCTCGACCACTGGTGCGGAGCTCGGCTCTTGTGTCTGTGTAGTTAAAGAATGAGTTGAATTGCATGCTGGGATGGAGAGACATTAGTGTTATATGATAGGTTTGCCTTCTTTTTTATTATTATTGTTTCCTTTTAAGTTCAGATTCCACTTCATTAAAATCTCTAAATATTTTCTCCCAAATATCTATCAAAATTAATTTTTCTTGACATTTTTAAAACGGCATGTAAAAGATTCACCTGCATCAGCTGCAGTTAGTTCTGAGTGGACATAACCGCTCACTATATCTGCCCATGGATACTGAGTTCATGTGTCCCGCAGGGAGAAGGGGGACACAGGTGCCAAGAAGAAGAAAAAGAAACAGAAGAAAAAGAACAAAGACAAGTCTGGAGGAAAAGATGCAGCACAGGATCCGCTGGCCAAAGTGAGTATGTTTGTATGGCTTTATGTGAATAGCACCAGATTGTTTACATCTAGATTACCTTTGCCGCCTTGTATTCCAGCTTTAGCAGTATCAGCCTGGAATGTATGGATACATGACTACTTAAAGCTGATTTATACATAAACATTATTATAGCGCTTCAAATCTACGCGGACTGCAAGCGCTGTGATTGGTCTGTTAGTACCCCTCCCTCCGTATGTATTTGAATTTTGTGTATGTTTAGCACTTTAATATATTTTAAGTTTTACAAAATAAAACAAAGCAAAGAACAAGTGTCTTATTTATTATAAAATGTAGCACTACATCACTTCGTTGTTCGTGACAAACAGTTGTTCTGCCAAGTCCTTGTGGAGACTGAAAGAATGCCGCCATCTGCTGTTCCGTTGTCATCTTTTTTTTTTTTTTTTTTTTGTAGTTTTTAATAAATTATCTGTTCTTTGATATTTATTTGCCACATGGCTGATGCTTCTCCAACAAGCTGTTCTTCAGTTTTGCCGTGGTCTGCTGGTTACACACGCAGCATGCCCGTGGACACTGCAGACTAGCGGTTTGCATGTGTACCAGATGTGATGGGGACAACGACGCAGAAGTATTAATAAAAACAGACATACATCTTACGGTGTAGAGACTACAGTGTATGTCTGACACAGAGTATAAATCAGCCTTTAAGTGTAAGGGGGAAACAATTCTTTACAAGGATTGTCCCAAATTCGTGGTGTACTCGTATACAGTTAAAATATTTGTAATTATACTTATATTTTATTGCAGGAAATAATTTAAATGCAATGGTATACTTTACTTTTAATTATTACCTGATAATATGGCATCATGGCATGGTGTTTTAATAATTTTTTTCTACATTTTCACTTGTTTTAGTCTCTTCCTCAGGTAAACTCTCTCCCTGCGGATAAGTTACAGGAGATCCAGAAGGCAATTGAGCTGTTTTCAGTGGGACAGGGTCCAGCTAAAACCATGGAGGAGGCCACACGGCGCAGTTATCAGTTCTGGGACACTCAGCCTGTTCCTAAACTTGGTATTGATCATTTGTGCCACTATACTCGCAGATTTTTTTTTTTTTTATCCAATATTAAAATTAATGTACTTTCATTTTTATATTTATTGCTTGGTTTGAGATCACTAATTTCTTTTAAGTAATGCCGATTTTTAGCATTATAACATCTGTTTTCTTGAGACTCATGACTTGTGGTAAAGTGTAGACTGTAGATTGAAGTTTTTTGTGAATTGCCTGATGACAGAAGTCTGATTATGCTGTTTGTTTGTTTGTAGGAGAGACTGTGATGTCACATGGCTGCATTGAGCCGGATAAAGATAGTATACGAGAGGAGCCCTACAGCCTCCCGCAGGGCTTCAGCTGGGACACTCTTGATCTGGGAAACCCTGCAGTGGTGTGTAATACAAACCACTAAACTTCCCATTCAATATCTTATACCGGACACAACTCAGTCTTGAAGAAGTTTTCTGTTTCCTCTCTTTCTCTCTCTGAAGCTGAAAGAGTTGTACACTCTCCTGAACGAGAACTATGTGGAGGACGATGACAACATGTTTCGGTTTGATTACTCTCCTGAATTTCTGCTCTGGTAAGAACGTTGGCTTAAAGTCAACTGGGTGTTGTAGTTTTTTTGGTCTTGTATTTGAATGGCTTTCTGTATTTATTTTTTTATCTAAAAGTTAACTGTGTCCGCGTCTCTCAGTTTAACGGTTCTCTGTTTTTGTCTCAGGGCTCTGCGTCCTCCAGGCTGGTTGCCTCAGTGGCATTGTGGAGTGAGAGTGGACTCTAATCATAAGCTAGTTGGCTTCATCAGTGCCATTCCAGCCAACATCCGCATCTATGAAATGTAAGTGTTTCTTTATAATGGTTTAAAGGGGTACTATTATGCTCTTTTACCAAGTCTTGATTTTGTTTTGGGGCCATATTAGAACATGCTCTCATGATTGGTGGTACAAAAAATTCATTATTTTTCACATCATTTACATTATTAAAGTACCCTTCTCCCCAGTTTGGCACAAGATGCTTGATTAGTTTGGGTTTGATGAAGGCCCGCCTTCCGAAAAATAAAATGTGTTGTGATTGGTTAGCTGTCCCAGTGCGTTGTGATTAGCGAAATGCTCAGACTGTTTCAGTTCTGCCCACCCCTTCCAGTTACTGTACTCTGTCATGTTATGGAGGCTGTCCTCAGTAAAATGTAGGGCTGTGTATTTCCAAAAATTTGGCATTAAAAAACATATAATGATACAGGGGTTGTGATACGTTATTTTGCGATAGATAGCGATACTGTCAGCAAAGCGATATATTGGGATATTTCTTATTTTAGGAATAGGACATATTGTGACATCACAAAACTCCTGAAAACAATGCTGTAGTCCAAACGAGCCGTTCACTGTAGTTCTTGAGAAGGGATTTTTTAAAAATATCTCCCTTGGACTTTGAGATTTGTTACTTTGTAGATCTTTTTTTATGCCTAAACATACACCCTACACACTGACTGAAATTCAAAAAGAAAAAAAGCATAATAGGACCCTTTTAAACGCACTTAAACCGGAAATACCTCAACCGTCCCTCTAGTGGCAGTAGCGCTGAACTTTCAAATTGGTCATGAAGCAGCTATTACCTTCTGATTATTCAACATGGGTAAAATGAATGATTAAAGGTATAGTTCTACCAAAAAATGAAAATTCTGTCTGTTTACTCACATTTAAGTTGTTCCAAATCAGTATGCATTTTTTTTTCCGTTGAGCACAAAGTAATTTTTTAAGAATGTTGGTAATCAAGCAGCTGACAGAAGCAGTTGAACCCACAATTCTCAGTATAATATTGAACCATCCATGGTTCAATATGCCTGGAGCTTCATAAGTTCTATTATTTCTGTGATGCATATGTGGCGTCTCTGTGCGAGGGCACCCTTGTATGATAATCTTATGTTTTTCTCCAGTGTACAGAAGTGTGCAGGAGTCGGTTATTTATACATTTTATTTTTTTCCCCCAAAATTTTGCCATCAGAACCAAAGCAAACTGAAAACCATGATTAAAAACTGAGGTATGTATGGAACCGTGGGTTAACTATATTGTTGCATCCCTAGTAGATATTGACTTGAATATTATAAACAAAAAAATATTGTTTTACTTTTTTTTTTTTTTTTTCTTTAGTTTACAACACTTTTTAAAATGTCTTGTTCAACAGAAGGAAGAAACTTCTACACGTTTGGAACAACTTGAGGGTGTTTATATATATATGACATTTTTTGTGCGGTGGTGGTCAATTAATAACTACCAATATATCTGGGGGAAAAGGAAAAAATAGGTCTTTGTAGGGCTGAACTAAATTATTTAATAATAAGAAATATATTTTGAAGATTATTTGTAACTGACCATTTAAAAAAAAAGACACCAGATTAGTGACCATTGTTGCCAATCAGAGAATGAATGTAATGGTGAATCTCAGGCTTTTAAATTATTCTTATGTAAATTAGAATGACTAAATCTAGCCACATTTTTCACACATTGTGCAGACTGAGACTACTTGTGTTGATCACTCAGTTCCCTTGTTGCTCTTCGATCCTCCCAGAGAGAAGATGATGGTGGAGATTAACTTCCTGTGTGTGCATAAGAAACTTCGCTCGAAACGAGTGGCTCCGGTACTCATCAGGGAGATCACGAGACGGGTCAACCTGGAGGGTATCTTTCAGGCTGTGTACACCGCTGGTGTGGTGCTGCCCAAACCAGTGGGCACCTGCAGGTAAGACACACATCTGCCCTCTTTTAACATGTACAGCTGCCTCTGCAGAGTTAAAGGTAGCATTAGATGGGCTATTTGGTGAAGATGTTGATCTACTCCCTATTAAACCAAATGACCCTACTCCATTGGTTCTTAAATATGCCTTATTATGCCACATACAAATGTCATAAGGGTGTTTTATTTTTTTCTTCTTTCCTTTTTTTCTCTTCCTTCTCTTTCTTGTCACTGGAGCGGTTTGGCCACACTGTTTTCAAGGATTTAATTTAAATTAGGGATGCACCGTTTGACCGGCCATAAATCGGAACGGCCGTTTTTTGGCTTAAAATACGTGATCGGTGTATTTTAATAATATTATAATATTATTACAATAATACAATAATATTTCAATTCAAATATGGGATGTTTTAAATAGATTAAAAAGTGACAGTAAAGATATTCATTGTTAAAGAAGGTTTCGATTTGAAATAAATGCTATTCTTTTTAACTTTATTTTCCCTATTTATCAGGAATAGGTTAAAATATATTCAGATGGAAAACCAGTTATTTTATATAGTAATAATATTTCACAATATTTCCTATTTTAAATGTATTTTTGCTCAAATAACTGTAGCCTTGGTGAGCATAAAAACGTCTTACAAAAACAAAACAATTGTACCAACCCCAAACGATTTAATATCCTGAATTTTCCATGACAATTAAAATCATTCATAATAAAACGCTACAGTGCTTTGTTTTTTTAATAATTAATGACTTATTAATCCAGTCTGATGTCGTGAAGTAAAAATTGCCACTTGATTTTGCTGTTTGTGTGCTACTGTTACTTTAAAATAGGGCTAAAATAATTATGAGTTGAGTGTTAACACATTGTTATGCTGTTTTTAACTTTATTTTTTGTGGAAATCCCTGTTTCACACTAATTACCTTGCTTTTTTTTAATTGTAGATACTGGCACCGGTCCTTGAACCCACGAAAGCTGATTGAGGTGAAGTTCTCTCACCTGAGTCGAAACATGACTATGCAGCGCACCATGAAACTCTACCGACTGCCAGAGGTGTGTGCAAGCCTGCTTCTCTGGGTAACATCTGGGAAGTATCCTCTTTTCCTTGTTTTCTTATGGCATGTTTCTCTCCTGTAGGCTCCTAAGACTTCAGGCTTAAGGCCGATGACTGTAAAGGATGTGCCAGCAGTTCACCGCCTGCTGAATGAATACCTGAGTCTGTTTAACCTGGTTCCCGTCATGAGCCCTGAGGAGGTCCAACACTGGCTGCTTCCTCAGGAGAACATCATTGACACATATGTAGTGGAGGTATTACACTCACTGAACCCTAAGAAGACACAGCATATATCATTCTATTGATATCAAACATGAAGGCTTTTCAAAAATAAGAATAGACAATCGGGTTATTTCTGTAAAATACATTTAACGTGAATTGTATTTCCTTTATATCACTGTAGAATTCAGATGGGAAGTTGACTGACTTCCTGAGTTTCTACACTCTGCCATCCACCATCATGAACCATCCTGTGCATCACAGTCTGAAGGCAGCATACTCCTTCTATAACGTACACACCACCACCACCCTGCTGGACCTGATGGGAGACGCTCTTATCCTTGCCAAGTCGGTCAGTCACTGAAAGATATTGATTTTCATTATTTAATTGATTATTTAGCCATAATATGAGTTTACTTGGCTATAGTTTTGGTGTAAATTTATCCCTAGAAGTGAACTACAGTTTTCCACATTTGGAAAAACTTTGCAAAAATGAATTAATGTTAAAGCACCATAGGCAAACCTGCATTTATTTAGACAAACATCAGTTTGTAAATGGCAGGAGTTGGAACATTTAAACTAAGAGCAGATTAATTAAAGCTTTTCTTGTGACATTCCCCCTTCAGAAAGGATTTGATGTCTTTAATGCACTGGATCTAATGGAGAACAAAACATTTCTGGAGAAGCTCAAGTTTGGCATTGGGGATGGAAACCTGCAGTATTACCTCTACAATTGGAAATGTCCCAGCATGGGGTCAGAAAAGGTACAGGTTTTCAGATGTCATACACATGATTGAATTTTCCTGGAAGATTCAAATCAGACGTTTTCAGTCAGAGTCAAGTGAAGTTCATTGGCTTGTAATCATAAATTAGCATTGGCATTGCTAAGTTCATACACTAGATGGCCATAGTGCTTCATAATTTGGCTCCAAAAGCACATACAGTCATGGCCAAAAGTGCTGGCAGTGACTTCAATTTTGTGTTTTGCAAAATTTGTGTCATGGCAATTTTCCATTTAAGTTAAAATAAAAGGTATGAGACAAATGACTTTTGAATATTTATTTTCCTACAGGAAAATTTCTGCATTCATACTGTCATTCAGTGTTGGCTGTACATTACAGCCAAGAGAAAACACCCAAACTCAACATTCAACCCTCTCAAGGCAGGCGTTGCAGATTTGCAACAGTAAAGTAACTAAAAACCTTGTTACTCCAGATACATATTTTATGAATCTGGAGTACTAAAAACTTTACTATAGGTTACTAAATTTACTAAGTTACTAAAACTTAATTTGAGCCTGAGAGGGTTAAACCTTCATCAAATCCAGATTCTTGGATCTCATCCAGATATAATGCATATATGTCAATTTAAGGTGTCTAACTATGCCCTACATATTTTTACTGTATGTGTTCCGGTACGTTAAAATTACCATTCCGGCAGCAAGAATGATCCTGAACTAAATGAAGATCAATGTCTTGGTGTTTGATGTGTTAAAGGGTACATAACATACATAGTTTCACCTAATCTCATGTTAATCTTGAGTACCTATAGAGTAGTACGGCATCCTTCATATATCCAAAAAGTCTTCAGTTTTATCATATTTATAAAAGAAAAATACAGCTTTCTATGTTTTATATTTATTTTAAAAAAAATTTACACATACAGATTGTTTCTGTGCAGCCAATCTGTTTTGCAGTTTTTTTTTTAAACGGTTGTTTTCTCTTGCAAATCACTGTTTATAGGCTTGCAGTGCTTTTGAACGTTTTTTGGTAAAAAAAAAAAAAATGTGCCAAAAGTAAAAGTGCAGGAAAGTGGAAGTCAGAAGTCTGCAGATCATATTTATTTTGCCTTAGCATGAAGCTGCAGTTTCCCAATACATGAATTACACTTGTAACAGTAAAATGCAAATATTTTTTTTTCTTATGCTTGAAATGTGACTTACACCATTACAAAGCTTCTCTTGCGCATGCAAATTTAATTTATGCTTGCAGTCTTATGTAGACTCCCAAAAATATTACCCTGTGTAAATCTTTTTGATGTTATTTTACCTTCATATAAGGTGCATTTCTAAGAATTTAATGCAAATCTTTTTCTAAGTAGCCAGGGCATCTAAGAAAATAAAATAAAATTTCCTGCATCACACAGTGATGATCACTCAGCACACATACACAAATAGATTTCCTGTTATCTCAGCTCATCGAAAACATAAGAAGAGTTTATTGATGTAGCACATTTGTTACAGCTGACCAAAGTGCTGAACAAAAGTCAAAGATAAACATAAAATAAACAAAACGGATGATACAATAAAACAATGGAACATAGATATGCTTTCGACTTCATTTTAAATGTTTTAAAAGAAGGAAAAAGGCGAATGTCGAGTGGAAGTTGATTCCAGAGATGGGGGGCCGCAATAGGAAAAAGCCCCGTCACCCTTCTATTTTAAGTGTGAATGAGGGACAACTAAAAGAGCTCTATCAGAAGATCTGGAGGATGAAACAGGAATAAGCTGATCTCAGAGATAAGATGGGGCTTGACCATTAAGAGCTTTTAAAACTAACAACAACATTCTAAAATAGACAGGGAGCCAATTGAGAGAGGCTAAAATTGGTGTAATGTGATCTGTTTTCTTTGCCCCGGTCAACAGCCTTGCAGCAGCAGTGTGCAATGGATAACTGAGGAAGACCCAAATATAATGAATTACAGTAGTCAAGGCGGGAGGTAATAAAAGCATGAATGACTTTCTCTAGGTCATTAAAAGTTAAAAATTATTTCAGTCTCAAGATGATCCGTAACTGATCAAAACTGCTCTTGACAATTGTATTAATTTGCTTAGTTAAGCAAAGTTCAGAGTCCAGAATGACACCAAGGTTCCTGACCTGGGAGGAGACTGAGGGGAAATGCCTGCCAAGCTCAATTATGAGACCACTTCTCAACTTAGGGGGACCAAAGATGATTACCTCCATTTTATTTTCATTTGGTCGTAGAAAGCTATTGGACAGCCATTTCTTGATGTCCCCAAGGCAGGCCGAATGGGTTAAATGGTATCGCCAGCTTTCAATTGTATGTACAACTGGGTATCATCAGCATAAACATTAAATGAAACATTGTGTCTCCTAATAATGTCTCCCAAAGGTGGCATATACAGTATTGTTCAAAATAATAGCAGTACAATGTGACTAACCAGAATAATCAAGGTTTTTAGTATATTTTTTATTGCTACGTGGCAAACAAGTTACCAGTAGGTTCAGTAGATTGTCAGAAAACAAACAAGACCCAGCATTCATGATATGCACGCTCTTAAGGCTGTGCAATTGGGCAATTAGTTGAAAGGGGTGTGTTCAAAAAAATAGCAGTGTCTACCTTTGACTGTACAGACTCAAAACTATTTTGTACAAACATTTTTTTTTCTGGGATTTAGCAATCCTGTGAATCACTAAACTAATATTTAGTTGTATGACCACAGTTTTTTAAAACTGCTTGACATCTGTGTGGAATGGAGTCAACCAACTTGTGGCACCTCTCAGCTGTTATTCCACTCCATGATTCTTTAACAACATTCCACAATTCATTCACATTTCTTGGTTTTGCTTCAGAAACAGCATTTTTGATATCACCCCACAAGTTCTCAATTGGATTAAGGTCTGGAGATTGGGCTGGCCACTCCATAACATTAATTTTGTTGGTTTGGAACCAAGACTTTGCCCGTTTACTAGTGTGTTTTGGGTCATTGTCTTGTTGAAACAACCATTTCAAGGGCATGTCCTCTTCAGCATAGGGCAACATGACCTCTTCAAGTATTTTAACATATGCAAACTGATCCATGATCCCTGGTATGCGATAAATAGGCCCAACACCATAGTAGGAGAAACATGCCCATATCATGATGCTTGCACCTCCATGCTTCACTGTCTTCACTGTGTACTGTGGCTTGAATTCAGAGTTTGGGGGTCGTCTCACAAACTGCCTGTGGCCCTTGGACCCAAAAAGAACAATTTTACTCTCATCAGTCCACAAAATGTTCCTCCATTTCTCTTCAGGCCAGTTGATGTGTTCTTTGGCAAATTGTAACCTCTTCTGCACATGCCTTTTTTTTTAACAGAGGGACTTTGCAGGGGATTCTTGAAAATAGATTAGCTTCACACAGACGTCTTCTAACTGTCACAGTACTTACAGGTAACTCCAGACTGTCTTTGATCATCCTGGAGGTGATCATTGGCTGAGCCTTTGCCATTCTGGTTATTCTTCTATCCATTTTGATGGTTGTCTTCCGTTTTCTTCCACGTCTCTCTGGTTTTGCTCTCCATTTTAAGGCATTGGAGATCATTTTAGCTGAACAGCCTATCATTTTTTGCACCTCTTTATAGGTTTTCCCCTCTCTAATCAACTTTTTAATCAAAGTACGCTGTTCTTCTGAACAATGTCTTGAACGACCCATTTTCCTCAGCTTTCAAATGCATGTTCAACAAGTGTTGGCTTCATCCTTAAATAGGGGGCACCTGATTCACACCTGTTTCTTCACAAAATTGATGACCTCAGTGATTGAATGCCACACTGCTATTTTTTTGAACACACCCCTTTCAACTAATTCAACTAATTGCCCAATTGCACAGCCTTAAGAGCGTGCATATCATGAATGCTGGGTCTCATTTGTTTTCTGAGAATCTACTGAACCTACTGGTAACTTGTTTGCCACGTAGCAATAAAAAAATATACGAAAAACCTTGATTATTCTGGTTAGTCACATTGTACTGCTATTATTTTGAACAATACTGTATAAATTAAAATGTAGACTTAAAATGGATCCTTGAGGCACTACACAGATAATAGGAGCAACAGATGAAGAAAACTTTCCTAACTCAACAGAAAAAAACCTGTCTCTTAAGATATGAATTAAACCACTGCAAAGCAATGCTCCCAATACCAAAAAAATTATCTTACTGGCAGAGAAGAATATAATGATCAACTGTATCAAAGGCAGCTGTAAGATCAAGAAGCAGCAGAACTGAACTTTTACCACTATTCACTGCAAGCAAAATGCTATTGAATACTTTAAGCAAAGCATACTCAGTGCTATGATGGGCAGATAAACCAGATTGAAGAGGTTCTGTTAATTTAGCTGCATTCAAAAAGGAAATCAATTGTGAATATACAACCTTTTCTAAAAAATTTTAGAAAAAAACGAAAGCTTAGAAACATCATCAAGACAGTTTCCCTCCAAACCCTGTTTCTTAAGCAAAGCATGCTTAAAACATTTCGGGACTACCCCAGCACTGCACACAGACGAGTTAATAAATGACTGAGTGGAAGTACCGATTTCAGAAAAAGAGGCCTTACTAATTTGAGAAGGAACGACATCAAGTGAAGAGGCAGTTTTCTTCATCTTATTGACCAAATAATGACTCAAAGAAACATTTTGAAAACAAGAAAAGGAATCCAGACTTGCCAACGAAAACAGTGACAGGTCTGATGACTGCAAGGTAAAAGAGGAGTGAATAGCTAACACTTAATCTGAAAACAAAACTGTAAAAAATTTCACAAAGTTCAGTTGAGGGTTCCACATGAAACCGACAACCTGGATTTATTATTGAATTAATCGTGGAAAAGGTCTAGGTCTATGAGAGTGTGTATTAATCAAATCTGAAAAATACTTCGACCTAGCTGATTTTGCAGCTTTCTGAAAGTTAAACAATCAAAAAACAGTTAAAGAATCCGGTTTCCATTTCCTCTCCACTTGATGACATGCTAAGAGAGAGCGCATTTTTGTCGAGCCAGTAATAAGATTTCTGCCTGGGTGACTTTAACTTAAAAGGTGCAATTGCATCTAAAATATTAGAACAAGATGTATAAAGACAAAAAGTCAGTTCATCAGGCCCAATGGAAGAACAAGAACATTCAAAATAGATCCTTAAACATTGTTAGCATGATATATTTCACTAAACTGAGGAGGAATAGATTAATTTATAAAACGAGAGTAATGGCCCAGATGTTTTTCCATAACTGCAGAGTTCTCTGCATGGACAGTAAAAATAATAGGGCTGTGATCAGAGGAGGAGACATATTCTATGTTTACATCATCTAGAGCGACAGCATTTGACAAAATAAGGTCTAGATTGAGACCATGGACATGAGTTGCTCCATTTATATGTTGCATAAAACCAAAAGATTCCAAAATATTACAAAATTCACTGACCAAGGGTCAACCTGGGTAGCACACATGTATATTAAAATCTCCCAATAATAACAGCTGATCACATGATGGCATGATATGAATTACAAATTCACAAACTCTCGTATAAAAGCACTGTCAAAATTAGGTGGCCTATAAATAAGCGCACAGAACACTGCAGTGGAGACAAACTCTAGCACAATACATCGTAACTCAAATTATGCATAGCTCCCGACAGAAACGGGACGTATGTTAAGGGCTTGTTTAAAAACCATGGCAACCCCACCGCCCTTGCCAGTACAAATACTGAAGCAACAAACTTTGCAAAACAGAAATTTTCCACTGCCAAAACGTTTTCCATTGTAATTATTTTATATTGTATTTTTTATTTAAGAATTTGAGCATTTTATTTAATTCAATGTGTACAAATCCTAGAACTTAAGTATATAGTTTACTGAGCTGCTATAATTATTATAATTTTTTTTTTTTTTTTTTAGGTGGGTTTGGTTCTACAGTGATCTATTCCACCATCCATAATCTGTGTCTCGCATGACAGTGAGACTGATTTATGACATCACACACTGACCACCTTGCCAGATGTAACCGATGGATTCAGGAAGGAGAATTCACCGCCCATTTTTAAGTTTGAACTTTGAACTCTTGGACCTGCACTACTCCTCTGTCTCTCTCTCTTATTCTTTCTCTGCTCATGGACTTAAAGCCATTGTAATTACCATCAATCAGAGATGAGGAACCTTAATCTGTTATGATTGTTAACAACGGTGCGTGCACACACACACACACACACACACACTCATAGGTAACACCAGACAAGCTCATGATGAACCCTGATGCATAAGTGTTGCGCTGTTCACATCAGTAGGTTCAACTCATTTAGTGTAAGAAGATTTTACTCTCCCTATCCAATGGGAGGTGCTTTTTGCAACAAAAATGGATGAAAATGTTTATTTCATAAGTGTTTTAGAAAAGACCAGACAATAATCAAAGACATGTCAATTCCTAAAGAGAAAAAAAAAAAACAGCTAATGAGATAATAAAAACCCCAAGTGGACATGACAAGGGCTGCTGTCAATGATTTTCCTGTGGTCATTCTCTTCTTCACACATCTTAAACTTTTGCCATGGAAACAATGTCTCTACTTTCTTTTTGACAAACTTTGACCAACTAATGGGTGCGGTACCTAGTAAAAGAGATGGTTTATCTGTCCGCTAATCAGTTTATTGCTAATTTGTCTCTAACTGCCTGTGATCCCCTTTCACTGTATTGCCAACAGAGAGCACCATGCTTTCTATAAACAAGAAAAAAACTACATTAGATCCACAAGTTGACAGTTGTTGAAACTACAATGTATACCTGGCAGATTTGGCAGGGGGGTCATCATAAATTAGCAATAATGTTGGAAATGGTTTTGATTGAGGTGGGTTGGGGAACTGAAAAAGAGTTGCGAATGAAATGTGGTGATTTGTGTCTTGGATGATATTGCCTGCTCAAAGTTTTAGAGCTCTATAAGGATTGGAGAAGATCCTGATTGTATTGTAACTTATTTATCGAGTGACTTCATCTGTCCAACAAATAGAAGAGGATTTTCACTCCAAATCAGTACAGTTTTAGGAGTAACTGGCAGTATCTATTTAAAGTTGGGGTTTTCTTGAACGTAATTTGAGGAAACAGGCTGTGGAAAATACAATGAAAACAACTGAAAACGGGTCTTTAGGTTTTTATGATGGAGGGAAAGATGTCAACGTGTATTAATTTTTTTCTTCTTTTGTGCTAAATAAAAAGTAGCAGCTGCTGTGAACAGTTGGGTTTTGGTTTGTCATTTGGGTTTTGGTAGATTATTAACTCAAATTTAATCCAGATTTAATCTGCACTTGCTGTTAGTTCTTGGTGTGGGAAATTTTAAGTTTAGCCACCACCAAGATTAATCTAACCTCAATGAGGTTAATACCATGCTTTGTTCTGTTAATCCCCATGACTAGAGCAATCAGCTTAGTCTTGTGGATGTGTTGATTATAGACCCTAGAAATTTGCAACATACACTACAGTTCAAAAGTTAGAACTTTGTTTTGACCACTTCTTTGAGGCTGTGTATGTAATTTATTCCATTGGCAAAGCATCATTACTCCAGTCTTCAGTGTCACGTGATCCTTCTGAAATCATTCAAATATGCTGATTTGCTGCTCAAGAAACATTTCTTACTAATGTTATAGTGCTTAATATTTTGTGGAAATGGTACTTATTTTATGCTTCCTTGATGAAAAGAAAGCTCAAAAGAATAGCTCTTATGTGAAATATCTCTTGGAGGATTATAAATGTCAAATTACTAAACATGCCTTATGATGTGCAAATATGTTACAATATTTATTTACTATTACTTTTGGATTCTTATAAATTTGCTTATTAACTGCATGTGAATGGTAAATGTATTTTTGACCGTCTCTGCTCAGTTCTGCAGGTGAAGCTCGTGTAAGTGACTGTTGAATGAAGGGGTTTGCACTCTGTCCTACAAATTCAGACCCGGAGCTGTAAATGATGATACTTGAAAGCATGAAAGCGGGGTCTTCGCTGAATCAAATTGACAGATTTAGACAAGAAGTTAAATGTGCATATGTGTTTATAGATGATAGTAAAATGTTATTTTCAAGACAGATTAACATCTAACCACTGACAAAAGCTGTGAATAGTCCCACTGTCATCTGTTCACTGGTTTCTAACAGGAAGTGAGACATGTTAAAGTGGTCATATAATGCAATTTAAAATTTTCCTTTCTCTTTTTAGTGTTACAAGCTCTTGGTGCATAAAGAAGATCTTTAAAGTTCCAAATACTAAAGTCTCAAATCCAAAGATTTTCTTTATGAAAGTTAAAGGAATAGTTCACCCAAAAATGGAAATTTTATTTTTATCTGCTTACTCCCCAGGGCATCCAAGATGTAGGTGACTTTGTTTCTTCAGAAGAGTGCAAACAGAGATTTTTAACACAAACCGTTGCAATCTGTCAGTCTTATAATGGATGTGAATGGAAATCACAGCTAAAACATACAATAGAACAAAACAAAAATACACAACAAAACCTAATTAAACCCTATGGATTGAGAAGAAACACTGATGTGTAAAGACACAAATCGATCAGTCTGATCCATAAACTGAACAGTATATAGTTTTTTCCTCTGATTAATGCAATGTCTGAACTGTTAGAACTCTCCTGAGCACGTTCTCAGCAGCAGGTTTGTGATGTGTCATCTTGGTTTATAGCAAATCGCAGACTTAAGTGCATTAATGTCACCTATCTCTCAAATAGACATTTATTGATTTGGACCATCCTAATTGAGAGAGATAGGTGGCGTTAATGCACTTTTAAACACCCCCAAATGTCTACATAATGATGTTGGAAAATGTGCATAATGACGCCCAAAAGTTCACGCAAGAAAGAAGCTGTACCTTTTATTCTTGCTGTTGCCGCTTTTATAGTAAAAACTAAGCTACTTCCAAAAGAAGACAACTAAAAATCAGTGGTTAAGTTGCATTTACAACACTGTTCCAGAACAGTTCAACCCAAATATTTAGATGTGTGCAGTGCATTTTATGGAGGACTGTTTCCTGTGAGAGAAGCCTACAGTGCCAGTGTCAAGTCAAGTCTTCTTTATTTATATAGCACTTTTAACAATATAGATTGTATCAAAGCAGCTAAACAGCATTAAATAGGAAAATATTGTGTCAATAATGCAAAAGCATCATTGAATCCAGCTCAGTTCAGTTTAAAATGGCATCTTTGCAATCAAGTCGACGTTATCGCTGGAAATTAAGTGTCCCCAACGAAGCAAGCCAGAGGAACCAAAACTCCACAAAATGCTCTTGTTCCGGTGGCCATTTAGGAGACAAGGTCTTGACTGTGGCTCTGTCTCTGGGGCTCATCTAGTTGTCCAGATCTCCGCTGACATTCAGGGCTGTAGAGGTCCTCTCTAGGTACTGATCCACCAACTGGACTGGATATGTACTGGATCCGGGTGACTGCAGCGACTATATGAACTGGATACAGACTGGATCTGCTGGCTACAGTGACCCCGGAATAAGAGAGAAACTGACTAATATTAGCGTAGATGCCATTCTTCTAACGATGTAGCAAGTACGTCTTGTGTTATGGGAAGTGTTCCCTGTTCCGGTTTTCCTAATTAATGCAGCGTAAAAATCCTTTAATGGATTTGAATATTAGAAATGTGTTAGTGTATTATGTGTAAGCCAGGTTAAAGAGATCTGTTTTTAATCTAGATTTAAACTGACAGAGTGTGTCTGCCTCCCAAACAATGTTAGGTTGGTTATTCCTGAGTTTAGGTGCTAAATAGGAAATGGATCTGCTGCCCAGTTGATTATGATATTATCCACCTTTTTCCTCAAAGCAGAAGTAAGCCTATGGGTGAGACTTCAGTTTCATTAGCCGCTATAGGTAAATAACGAGGAGAATAACAACGTACAGCAAACGGTAAAACTGTTTGCAGTACAAAACAGTGTGTTCTTAATTAAGATGACAGATAAAAAAAAATATGATAGGACACAGCAATTGTCAATATCAAGCAGCAAAACAAACTGTTTTGTACAGCTAAAAATAGCTGGATGCAAATGAGACCAGAAGCTAGACCCATAAAATTTACAAATGGCGGCGCCCATTTTTACGTCAGGAAAAAGGTGCATAGGTAAAATCAAATTGCCAGAGTTTTGGGAATGCAGCAGACATGGAGGACTATAGTGCAATAAGAGCTTGTTCAAATACTGAAGTGCTAAACCATTCAGGGCTTTATAAGTAATAAGCAAGATTTTAAAATCTATAAGATGTTTAATAGGGAGCCAGTGCAGTGTTGACAGCACTGGGCAAATATTGACATACGTCCTGGTTCTAGTAAGTAAACTGTAGCTGCTGCATTTTGGACTAGCTGGACAACCACCCAATAAAGTATTTCAAAAATCTAACCTTGAGATCATGAAAGGATTAACGTTTCTGCATTTGACATTGAGAGCATAGGTCATAATTTTCATATATTTTTGAGCTGAAAAAATGAAGTTTCACAAGTGCCAGAAATGTGGCTTTCAAAGGAAAGATTGTGATCAAGTAGTACACATAGGTTCTTAACTGATGATGAAGAATTGACAGAGCTGCCATCAATTCTTAGGAAGTGTTCTAGGTTATTACATGCAGAGTTTTTAGGTCCTATAAGTAACACCTCTGTTTTTTTTTCCTTCAGAATTTAGCAGTAAGAAATTACTCCTCATCCTGGTTTTTATATCAACTGTGCATTCCGTTAGTTTTTCAAATTGCTATGTTCCTCCGGGCCACGAAGAAAAGAGAGTGGAGTATCACCAGCATAACAGTGAAAGCTAACACCGTGTTTCCTGATGATTTCTCCCAAGGGTAATATGTAAAGCGTGAAGAGTAATGGCCCTTAGTACAGAGCCTTGAGGTACTCCATACTGCACTTGTGATCTGTCATGAGTCCGGACCCGGTGGCCCTCCCTCTCACCACCAGAGGGAACCACTTCCATTCTCCCAGACTCATCACCTTCACTCCGCACAGCTGTGTCACCCACTCACACATTCACTCTACACACCTGGTTCACTCTGCACACCTGTACTCACACACACAGCCGTTCCCCATTTGTTCACGAGTATACAGTTTTGTCTCACACACCACTCTGTCTGGCTGCATTAATCGTTGTTTGTATATGCTGTGGTTCCTGATACTTAGGGGGTGGGGACATAGCACAACTCGTTTTGTTAGGATTTTTTTTAGGGTTTAGAGTTTGAATAACTTAAATTGCGCTTTTTTAAAAATACATAAATGGACCAGGGATGGTGCCATGTAATTTTTTAACAGGTGCTGATGGGGTACTAGATCATTTACAGGGGGAGCTGGGCAACTCAGGGCTCCAGACTCCGTCCCATTAGTCGCTCTTTTGCGACTAATGCTGGGTACACACTAATAGATAATCAGGCTGATTTTGGGCCGATTTCGGGCCGATTTCGCCCCTTCCGACAATCCTAGCTATGTCCCGATTATCTTGATGGTTCTACAGATTATTTTATCAGATTTTCCCTTGGTGTGCTTAAAGTATCCATCATGCTTATTCTGAAGGCTCGCGAGATTTCCTGCGTTCACACTCGAGACTCTGGTTGAAAATCTGTTTGTGTGTGGTGTGCTGTCTTTGTCACATCATTGCACACCACACACTATAGGAGCAAAACGGTTAAATCTAGGATTTTTATACTCATGTTTGTGGTCTATCATATTTTGAAAATCTTACAAGATGTAAAAAATCTTTTGGTGTGTACCCACCCATCCGGCACATGACTGACCTTCAACATTGAAATATGGTTGAAATAAGGTTAGTTGTGGTTTCAACGTTGAAACAACGTTGATTCAACATTTAAAGCTGAACGGTTGAAAAACGTACAGCACATGACCAACTTTCAATGTTGAAATATGGGTGGTAAGGTAAATTGTTTTAACTAAACAACGTTTAAAATGTTTATTGCTAAAAGGTTGGAAAAGTTTAAAACACTTTTAAATTATTTATATTAAATTTTTAAAATATTTTAGTCATGATACCTATTCTAAAAGCTAACGGTATATGTTAAATATTATCATCAACAACAATAAAACTAAATACATTTCGCTGCTTTATCACACTAAAACAATTTGATAATGATTGTTTAATCTGGATGTCATTCAGGAAACTGGAAAATGAATCGGTTCGCGCCTTTCTACATTTAAAAATATGACCGTTATTATTGCCTTTTTTTGATTGAGGCGACTGACTGTTCTGTCCATAATTTTTTTTTTTTTAGTTGTTCCAACCCGCCACCCCATCCCCCCACCCAACAACCCCCCCCCCCCCCCCCCCCCCGCCTCTGGATGCCCCCTCTAATGCTTGGCCCTTGGAATTGTCCTATTCTTTCCTCCCGTTTCAGCATCCCTGGTTGTTGAGGGTTCAACACATTTTCACTGCACAAATGTACACCTCTCTTGTAATGAGACACATTACTAAAACGTGTTTTTTACAGAAGTTTTCCACTAAAATAAAAGATCAGCTGGTTTCAGTCATAAGGTACAAGGGTTTCTCTTGAAAGTGCTGAAAAAAATATGCATTTATATGCAAAAATTATTGGACAAAAACCTATAAATATTATTATATTTTGGATTGTTCTACTACATGTTTTTAACAATACATCCATGCATATTCTGCAAAATAAAGTTTGGGATTATTTTCATCTGTTTTTTACAGTATGTTTCCAAAATAAAACAGCTGTTTTACAATTTTGAGCATGTGGTAGTTTATTGAAGTTGTTTTTAAAGCCATTGCTGCAAGTCAGTTGATTTTTAGCCTTTATCATGTACAGTTTTGATCTAAATGCAAACTAATTAAACATTTAAGGGTGTATTTATACATGATGCCCGATACGACACAGAAACAACGTTGTGTTATCAATGTTGATTAACTTTTAAAATACTGTTAAAGCAAAAAAAATTCAAAAAAAAAATTTAACCTCTACAAAGTGCATGTTGGTTAAAAAATTGTGATTACAAGAATTATGCAAAAGAGTAGTGAGTGTGGAAGTATCGTTCACTGGCCATTGTGCTGAATGTCTTGTATTTGCTTTAAAATCTGTTGTTTCAGCACAAATGTTTCTAAATGTTCCTCATTTCATACACAAAAGAATAATTTTTGGCATTGAGTTCCCTTGGTAATAGACACACGTGGTTTTTGAAAAATACCACAAAGAGAAATGAAACTTGAAAAATAATGGACAAAACAGACTTTTGCATCACAGTGGTATTGTAGTGGTAGCAGACTGGTAAATTATAATAACTTTATAATTTATTATATGATATATTATATTACATCATATATTATATTACATCAGATGTTATCATTGATAATGAGTTAAGAATTAAACTACAGATGAAAACTCATCCCAAATAGACATGTATACCCCAAACATCTAATAACCTGACAGGAAATGATAACAGGAAATGACAAAAGGAAAGTGTGGCATGGAACCCCTCATATTAATTTCAGTCAGAGCATTCTCTATTTGAAAATCAGATGTAGCCACAAAATGCATGAAAACATTTATATGAATCCCATGCAGCATAATCCAGGGTCAGAAGCGAGAGATCAAAGTAAGTAATTTTTATTTTTTATTTAATTAGAGTGAACAGATTGAATGTGCATAGAAAATCAGATTCATGTTTCAGAAACATTGCTACAGAAGGCAAGGCAAGTTTATTTATATAGCACATTTCTTACACAATGGTAATTCAAAGTGCTTAACATAAAAGAAAGTAAAATAGTCATGAAGAAATAATAAAACAAAAGTAAAAACATGCAAATTTAAAACTTTGGAAATTATTTAAAAATTGACTTATTTAACATGAATTTAAACTAAACAGATGGGTTTTGAGTCTAGATGACTAGTGTTTTAACACTTCTGGTCTCTTCTGGAAGCTGATTCCAGCTGCGGGCGGCATAGTAACTAAAGGCGCACTCCCCTTGTTTTGTGTGAACCCTTGGTATTTCTAACTGACTCGATCCTAATGATCTGAGTGCTCTTTTAGGTTTATATTCAGTGAACATAGCTGCAATTTATTTCGGTCCTAGGTCACTGAGCGATTTATAGTAAAAGTACAGTATTTTAAAATCAATCCTAAATGTAACTGGAAAGTTCTTTCTCATTATTTGACTTTGTGGGAGCATAAACAGTGGGAGCATATATAAGACACATTTTATATGCTATCTATTTTTCTTTCCCTTCATATGTAACATTAAACAACATTACTCACATTTTGAAACTGAGTTCATAAAACATTTCCACTTCAAAGGTCTTCTTTTTTAAGAATAAATTAAAATTTTATCTAATGATTGTTACCTCAGCGGACTCATGACATGACCCTGTGGAACCCCACACTGTTGACAGTTTTAGGTCAACCACAATAAGCTGTGATCTCCATTAAAAAAAATGCTTTAAATATTTATGACCTTAAACTGTGTTGATTTTTTTTGAAGGATATTCATTTATGTAATTATAGTTAGTGTGTTTTCAGATAAGAAGTTTGTCGGCAATAAGAGGGATGGTGTCTATTTGGTGGTTCTTCTCTCTATTCTCCTCTTCCTGTCTCTGCTGGCTACAGCAGTGTTGGCTTGCCTGTGTGAGTGTTCTAACATTTAAATTGTGTTTGTATATGTTGTGTTTGCACTGTGTATTGGTTTCTCTATTTTATGCTTCACAGATTACACCAGTAACTCAAATCAGTTGATAGAATGTGAGCCAGTTAAAAACAACTCAAATCTAGGTTTGTAAACCACATTTTCTTATTTTATTATAAATATTTCATTTCTAATTTATTTATCATATAAATTAATTGATAAAATTGGTTGACTCTTTAAACATTTCTTCTACTATAACAAACCCGCAGAAGACAACAAGCCACTACTTTCCTGTTCTTATAAAGGTATGTCACTGCCTATCTACATAATTGGCATGTACAAGGTTTTCTCTATGTTTCAGTTAATACAGTACAGTATATGCCGTTCTACAGATCTGATCAGAGTTGGAGAGCTTTTGGCAACACTTTACAATAAGGTTCCATTAGTTAAAGTTAGTTAATGATGTATTAAAGAGTAATGGTGTATTTAAAGGGGTCATATGATGCAATTTCAATTTTTCCTTACTCTTTGGAGCGTTACAAGCTCTTGGTGTATAAAGAAGTTCTGTAAAGTTGCAAAGATTAAAGTCTCAAATCCAAAGAGATATTTTTTATGAAAGTTAAGACTTGTCCACATCCTCCTAAAACACCTTTCTTAAATGCCCCCATGTCTATGTCACTGTGTGGTAAGATTTGTATAGCGCAGCCCAAATTTTCATGCAAAGAAAGAACGCGTAACTTTAATTCTTGATGTTGTCGTCACTGCCATGTTGTGCAGATGCTGTGTGTTTCCTTGTGTCAGTGAAACTACTTTGTTTAGCCTTCCAAAAGAGGACACAACTAGAAATCAGTCTCTAGTTCAACAAACACATACAACCACAGCAGGCATAACCTAGGCCTATCTGAAGGCAAAATATACAACCACAGTTGAGGCTTTAGGTTAAGTTAAGTTTAACTTTAGGCTAGATCAACCCTAATTCAGAATTCATAAATGTGCAGTGAACTGCTGTTAAAAACATTTAAGACCAATTTGTCTAATGCTTTCTCTTTTACTAAACAAGCACATACAATAACTGTCTTTTTGAAAACCTCTAGCTGCCTGCACAAACCTTGATAACTACCTGAGTTTAACTCATTACATCTCTGAAAAGCAAGCCTTTGCATGTCACCTTTATCATCTATAATCCCATCTGCAGTAACAGCATTCTTTTATTGCATAACAACCCTAAAACCCTGAAAAGAAAAATTGGCTGCATTAAAGGCTTGAGAAAAGCATTTCAAAGCATAAGACCAAGAGTCTGGTGATGTCTATGGGTTGCAGACTCACTGCTCTGATTGCATGCAAGGGATTTGCAACTAAATTTTAGCTTTTAATCTTTTACATTCAACTGTTCCAATACTTGTGCTCACATCAAGTAGTGGTATAGTGGTAAGAACACAAAAAGTACTGTCCTTATATTTGGAGAAACATGTATGTGTCGAAAAAACTAATAATAAAATGTGACAATCTGTAGTTTTGTCGCATATTTATCTTTTAATCATATTTATATATGTCTTGACTCCACAGCAGAGAATATATATGAAGTTTTTTAGAAAATATATTGAATGCATTATTCATTCTGCCATTTAATGAGAAAGCATACACGTACAGTATAATTACATTAACCCTCAATTAACAAAGAATCCTCTTTCACTTCAGGTTTGCCAGAGAAGTGGGTCCAGGACAAGGGCAGATTCTATGTTTTCTCCAATGATACAAAGGAATGGAACAGCAGCAGACAACGCTGTCAGGATCTGGGTGGAGACCTGGTCATCATCAACAGCAGTGAGGAGCAGGTGCATATAGTTGCTTTTAGTTTTAGGATTTTATTTATTTATTTTTACCGCAAATGTACTGCAACTAGAATTTACCCACTGCAGAAAGGACCTGACTCATATGTAGGCACCAAAATATCATAGAAACCTTTTTGTTGGTTTTTTTTAAATGCAAGGTTGCAAAGGTCTAAGAACTATGCAAACACTTTATCAGTCACACTGCAACACTCAGTTGCCCATTATACCAAACCTTGGGTTGCATTGTGCATAATCAATTATTAAAGTCATATTTCTGCCTTGTGTCTTTTCAGGAATTTCTTGCTCAGCAAATAGTCGATTTTAATGCATTGGTGCTACACTGGATCGGTCTGACTGACCACCAGACCGAGGGAGTATGGCTTTGGGTGGACAACAGCCTCCTAAACAACAACATCTCGTAAGTACCATTTATTTCAACATCTGATGTGCTTAGCATTGCCTCTTTGTACGATGGCAAAAGTTATATAAGGACCATATGGATTTTTGATACAGGTTATTGCCCTGACACTTGTTTTGTCCTGTCAGATGGTGGATCTACCCCCCTGACAATTATGATATGCGTGATCCCATGGGTGAAGACTGTGCTGTAATAAATGGATACCTAAAAGGAGAAAAATGGGGAGATATTTCTTGCTTGGAAATGCAAAGAAGTATTTGTGAGGTTCCGTGTTCTTGATCAGTAGTACTACAGTTTTTACAGTGATGTCATTGATGAACAAAAGTTGGTCCCCAAAGAACCTTTCAGGAAATCTTTTTTTTAAAAGAACCATTTTTAGTGTGAAGAATATTATAATGTATTAATCTAAACAATGTATTTCCACTGTAAAGAACCTTTTGTGGAATGGAAAGTTTTGGATGTCAAAGGTTCTTTTGACACTTCATGACTTTCAATACCATTGTTATATATAATAATGTATTATATACAATACACTTAAGAAAGATTTACGTTCTTTATTTTGTAATTATTGTTAGCAGCAATGGCCACAGCACCTCCATCCACCTTATTTTGCATTGTGGAAGTAAGCTTCTGATTCATCAGCCACTATAGGTAAATAATTAGAAGAATAGCAAAGTGCTACAAACCAGTGTGTTAATAATTATGACATTAAAAGAATATATCAACATCAATAGCAACATCAAACATCATAACTAGTGAATGAAAGCCTCACGCATGTAGAGGCCAGTCTCCAGTTATGACTCTCAGGGTGGTTGAGATAATTGAGGAGGTGGATGTTGCATGCTTGCCAGGGTGGGCAAATGTTCATTATTGGGTGGCCCAGGAGCCCTGTGAATCTTGGTCTTGTTTGTTTCCAGTCCTCATTAACATAAGAATGACATGATCCAGTCTGACTTTTTTATTAATATTATTATTTTTTTATAACCGAGCAGTAGACTTGTGCCGGTATTCAATAATGCGATAAATTACGGTGATGAATATGCACGATATTGTTATTGTAGGCAGTTCTATATACCGTGAATAATTATATACTACAAATTATTCGGAATTTGGAATGCATTTTAAGACTACTTTTCCCATCAACTGTTCAAAATGAACAATGCCGCTGTATGCTGCTTGAAAGATGCATGTACGCTCTCATGTAAAAAAGCACGCATGAGAAGCACATGAGGCAACACGTGAGAGGCACGCTGTATGAAAGCAAAGACTATAATTTTTGAATGGGAAAAAATGCAACACTCAATATGGCCGCTCAATCTCAGGAAGCCCTGCCTTCTGAATGAAAGAGCCAATCGCTAATCGGTAAAGTAATTGCATCACTGCAGCTGCTGTTAGAAATCCTGGTTGCTATAGAAACAGTGAGTGTTTGGAGACTGCTCTTGGGACTGTGCATGTGGCATATCTAGCCTGATTAATAAGATTTTCATAATGCTATTTGAGCAAAAATAACAACATTTATGACACAGTTGTTGTCAGATTTCTTCTGTGATTTCAAATGTGAAATATAATCATAAGCATACTGAACAGTTTTGGAGAATTTGATGTTTCCCCATTCATAGAGATTGCACTTGAATGCCCGAGAAGCGTTTCGAAGATGGCCGCCGAGTGACATGAATTGTCTTGAAGGACTTTGAAGAAAGCACATTCACTCTCTGACTGCAGATGGTGCTAAACTGCAGAAAATGCAGCCATTAACCTGGAAACCCATAAATAAAGCAGCTGTGTCACTTTCTAAAACGTATTTAAATAGTGATTCAGATTTGTGGATTTGCTATGGTGGTCATTACAGCCCAAATACTTAAATATTTAGGCTTAATAGGCTATTATTTTCAAACTTTTTTTTACATTTTAATCTGGACTACAACATGTCCTCCAACCCTGCTCCTGGCGATCAACTGTCCTGCAAAGTTTAGCTCCATCCCTAATCAAACACACCCTTAATTTTTAAGTGGGCCTGAAGACCTTAAATAGTTGCTTCAGGTGTGTTTTATTAGGACTGGAGCTGAACTTTGCAGGACATTCGATCTCCAGAAGAAGTGATACCTATTGGTCTTCCTTGTGCACTTTAATCGGTGTAAAACATTTAACTTTATTTATTTTTCTGTATTGCTTTATTGTATTTAAATATTCAATTATTTTGTTTATAAGACAAAAGTTATTAAACCTGTTTGTAACAACGTACAAACTTCATAATCATCGGGAAGAAGGAGGCGGGAACCGGCAGACAATTAAATGACATTTTAATGACAAAATAAATATAAAACAGCGCGTCAGCCCCTCACGGATGACTGACGCGCACAAATAAAAACCAAACACAACTAAAACCCAGGCCTGGTCCTCTCTCGTCCTTCACTGTCGTCACTCCTCTTTTATATCCTTCCATCTCCTCCGTGGGACAAGCAGGTGTCGCTCATTTCCAATCACTCCACTGGCCTCGCTCCTGTTCCCACGGCTCTTGGCCCCGCCCCACTCGTCACACTGTTATAATGTACTATGACCACTTTTTGGAAAATAAACTTTAATATTGTGATAATACCATATAGCATTAGCAATTAATCGCAACATGAACAATTGATACCGACATTATGTCGGCGACATATCCCCACAGAGCAGTCAAAACAAGCACAAGGCAGTAATACCTATTATCTATTTTAAAAATCTATAAAAAAATATATTAATCCCAATCACTGGCTCAATTTACCCCAAAGTATCTGGTTATAACTTTCTGAAGAAGAAGAAAAAAAAAGTCCCTCATACATATTTTGTGTTTAACTGGTATGTACAGTATACAGTGCAAAAGTCTTAGGCCACTAGTATTTTCACCAACAAAAAATGGTGAAGTCGGTCTCAGTTTGTTCTGTTTTTCTTCATGTTATTCCAGACAGACTGATGATGATGAGATCATATCAGATCAGATCTCTGTGTGGAGCACTGGCTGCAGTCAGACTCATTGTGCAAGCAAAAATCTCACTGGATTATTACAATTAAAGACAAAAATAATGTTTGGAAATGTAAACTGATATTTACTAATGACACACTACAGCAAAACATGGAAATAACTGCCTTAAAATAATTTTTGTTGGTGAAAATAGTAGTGGCCAAAGACTTTTGCACAGTACTGTATGTCTAAAGGTATTTGTGGTCTGTGAGGGCTGCTGCCTTATCACCTTCATTTCTGTATGTGTGAAATGTGAACAGCAAGAAGCTCCCCTTCAGTTCAGTAAGAGAAGGACGATAAAGTAAGCCATGTTTCTTTCCATTGTAATTGATTGCATCATTATTAAATTAGAGTGAGATCAGAGTTCAATTTCTTTAACATTTCATCAATTAGGTAAAAACATAAATAGCAAGTGTAAAAAAAAAAAAAAAAAAAAAAAAAAAGAAATATGTATAATTTGTGTTTGAGATGATGCCCCTAACAACTAATGACCAACTGACAGGAAATGATGACAGGAAATATAACTGCTTAAGTAGTTAAACCCAGCCTCTAAGAATACTTCACCAGATCCTCTCTTAATTTCTCACATATTTGCAAAAGATGGCTGAACCTATTTATTCCAACACCATTCCAAGATCCATCTCAAAATCAGCACATAAAGCTGAAGGTAAGTGCTATTTGTTATTTATTTATTTTTTGGTAAATTGTTTCAACAGTTTCATTTCGGTTTTGAAATGTTCTTGTTTTTTTTTTTTTTTTTTTTTTTTTTTTTTTTTTTTTTTTTAGATAGAAATTGTTTGGTCGATCATATCTGTATGGTGGTTTTTCTCTCTGTTCTCTTCCTGTCTCTGCTGGCGAATGCGGTGTTGGCTTACCTGTGTGAGTATCCTCATGTCTTATATTTACACTTTGTGGAAGTCTGTTAAATATTCAACACATTGTAATAATAATTATTATTATTATCATCATTATTGACAAACAAAATGTACATTTCTTTTCCCTCATATGCCACATAATTTAGTTTGAGGGTCAGTTATAATTAGAATACAATTGTAATATAATCATGTCCACATAACATTCACTCTAGAATCTTGAAATTATTTGTGTTTATTCCACTGTTTGTTTAATTTACCATGGATTTTATTTATTTATTCTTATTATTATTTTCTGATGAACGTTTTTCTGAAATTTATGTTGTTCATATGGTGTCTTAATTGGAGGGAAACTCTCTAATCTGGTCTCAACTTTTCATCTCTCGTTTATTTTTTATACAGTGTTTACTACATATACAAAACGTAAGTTCAAAACAGAAGTCTTTTTAATTTGTATTTCAGATTTTAGCAATGCCATGGACTGGCAAATAAGTTGTGAACCAGTAAGGAACTGTTCAGATCAAGGTAGACAATCTCCTCATCTTCTCCATTTACGTGACAATACAGCTAGTAATACTCAATATTCATTTAGAATTTCAATTATTATTGTGTTTATTTCTATGCTAGATGTTGACCATGGTGCACAAATCAAGCCGTTCCTTCACAAGGATTTGGGAAACAGGTCCCAAGCACGCCACTGTCCTCAAAAAAGCAAGTCAATTTATTTTTTATGTCAGTATATTGAAGAGCATATATTAGAAACATTACAAACTAAGTCTCACTGCTCGTGTGCCAAACCACAGTGACATTAAACATTAAGACATTTTCATGTAAGATTTACCAGAAAAGTGGGTCCAGGACAAGGGCAGATTCTATGTTTTTTCCACTGAGGTCAAAGACTGGAACAGCAGCAGACAACGCTGTCAAGATCTGGGTGGAGACCTGGTCATCATCAACAGCATTGAGGAGCAGGTTTAGATAAATAATATGATTATTAGAAAAATCTCATATGTGCATTGGATGTAATAAATGAAGATTAAATGAATCTCTATTTCGTAGAAATTTCTAGCAAAAAAAATCCAAGCTATTGGCCCAAGTACATTATATTGGATTGGTCTGACTGATAGCCACACGGAAGGTGTTTGGCTGTGGGTGGATGACACCAAGAATCATCTTAAGCAAGTATTCCTTTAAATGTCTGTTGATACATGTATCAGAAGATTCTATTTGGAAGCCATTTAGATAAACTAAACATCTCGTCAATTATTGCTTCACTTATTAATTATTCATTTTTTTTATTTGACAGTTTGTGGGCAATGCCTCCTGATGATCACAAATCAGCTGACAATCCTCTGGGTGAAGATTGTGTTGTACTGAATGGACGAATGCTTGATGCAAACTGGGGAGATGTTTTTTGCTTGAGGAAGGAGAGATGCATTTGTGAAATTCCATGTTCTTAATAAATATTTACTTGATTAAAAGTTTTTATTTGTCATTTATACATCCTTATGTAGTGAAAAGTGCTTTCTGCAAGCCCCCATATAGTAATGTACAATAAAGATTATTAGGGATAGTTCACCCAAAAATGAAAATTCTGTCTTTAATTTCTCAACCTCACCTTTGTTCATCTTCGGAACACAAATGAAGATATTTCTGATGAAATCCAGGAGCTTGATAGCCCGTTCAACCTTAATTTTATCTGTAAATGTATTTCTACGGTGCCCGGGAGATGACATGGTGGGTTCGTTTAGTTTTGTCATGGCCATGACTTCATTACTCTCATGAACGTGATATGTCATGGCCACGAAATATTAATTTGTGGTAATGTCATAATGTTTTGTTTCAACAAGATCATTTTGTCGAAGGAACAACATCCTTCTGCCTTTCCATTGATGTATGATTTATTAGGATCAGACAATATTTGGCTGAGATACAACTATTTGAAATCTGGAATCTGAGGGTGCAAAAAAGTCAAAATACTGAGAAAATCGCCTTTTAAATTGTAAAATGAATTCTTAGCAATGTATATTATAAACAAAAATTACGTTTTGATATATTAACAGTAGTAAATGTACTAAATATCTTCATGATCTTTCCTTAATATCCTAATGATTTTTGGCATAAAATAAAAATCTAGAATTTTGAGCCATACAATGTTTTTTTTTTTGCCTATTGCTAAAAATATACCCCAGTGTCTTAAGACTGGTTTTGGGGTCCATGGTCTCATATTATTATGTTCCCATGAGTTATTATTTTGTGGCAACAAAACTAAGTGAACTGACCATGCCATCTCCTGGGAACCGTATATTTCAACATATCACATTTGTTATTTCTGATATCTCAAATTGGCCTTACTACGATCACATTCATGATATCAGAAATGGACATTGTCACTAGTAACAATAAAAACAAACAAAAGTTATTGCTATCGAAAATTTTTATTATCAGATCAGTTGTTGATATCAAACATAGCCATTTGCACAAGTAACAATGCAATTACTGATATAAAAAAATCAAGGATTTTACTAGTAAGAATTGTATTTCTGTACAATTAGAATTTCAACTAGAAGAAATCAATACTTGATATCAACAATTGAATTTGAATTGCAGCATATGGTTATTGAATTAGTGAAAATACTATTACAGATATAAAGAATTATAGTTTTTACTAGTTGCAATGTAATTGTTGATATCAAGAATTTGTATTTCTGCAAGTGATGATGTCTGAAAAATTGGGCAGCATCATGACTAATAATGCTGACAGGAAATGACATTCGGCTTGCATGAGCGTGTCTGTTCAGTGTGTCTTCACAGACAGTGTGACACCTGTTTAGTGTCACACTCACAGTTCAGAGCACTTCACCCCCTTTCTGCTGCACACTTAATAATGGCCAAACGTGACATGTCTGATCATGTTTATGACAACACCAACTGGATGAAAAAGGATTCATTTGGAAGTAAGTGCTTGATTATTGATCTCCTTGATAATAATTAATTACACATTTAGGTTTAAAAATGTTTACAAGTGTGTAGCACATTCTTGACCTCCAACTGAGGTTAAAGATAAAGCTACGACTGTGGCTGCTAAACGTTTGTATTGGTTTTAGATATACAACCTATATATGTTAACTTTTTATCAGCATTTTTTCTTTTCTTTATACAACCGTTTAAAACCCACACAAAAAAAGTTGGAGAACTGTGTAGGAGTTTTGTTGGTGCAAAGTTCACGTAAATCTTTATTCTAATAAATTAAAGTAATTTAGAGTTTTCTTAAGTATTCGTTTTAAACTGTAGTTTTCTTCTGTAGTTAGGAAACCTGTCAAAGAGAAGCAATGTAGATCTGTCTGTGCCAAGGTTCTTGCTGTTCTCCTCATCCTGTCTCTGCTGGTTAATGGAGTGCTGGCATACTTGTGTGAGTATACTCGCCAACCAGCTGCATACTGTGGTATATTTACATTTGCTTTTCCATTTTTTTGTTTCATTTTGTTTCACCTGCCTTTTGCAGGTGTCACTAAATACAACAATGTGCTGTTGCATTGCGAGCCAGGAACAAACTGCTCAAATTCAGGTAAATCATTTACATCTATTTGCTCAAATTTGATGTGAAAATAAACTGACAGTATCTTTGTTTTTCTCAATTCCTCACACCTTTGTTCAGACCATGATCAAAGTAGTCCAGGCTGCACATATGATGAGAACTGGAGGTCAATAAACTACTGCCCAGGTTAAACTATGTTTGGTTTTTTCAGTCTTGAGTGCTTGAGTCTGTGGTTTTGCAGACATTTTGTCTGAGCCTTGTTTGTCTGAGCCGTATTTCTGTTCTTGTGTTTTTAACAGTGAGTCATAACAAAATATCTTAGAAACACATTTATGCATGTAAGAGTGCAAGCACAGCAGGGTTTCAGCTTTTTTTCCTCCAGCCTATAAATATGTTTCTAGCTAAACCACAAACCTGAAACAGACACACAAGAGTGTTTCCTCTTTATAAACATTAAAAAAACTTTCTCTGTAGATTTGCCAGAGCAGTGGTATAAGGGCAATGGCATATTTTACGTTTTCTCCAATCACAACAAGACCTGGAACTCCAGCAGAACGTATTGTCAGGATCTGGGTGGAGATCTGGTCATTATCAACAACACAGAGGAGAAGGTGTGTAACTTTGTGTTCTGCAATGATTTAAAAGAGAAAGGACTGTAAGAGAAGCGGGTCCAGGTGTGAAAACCCACAGGGTGTGTTCACAAATACAGTGTTGAGACCAGGGTACATATATTTTTGTTAGTAAAGCCATGCGCAAATGATTTTTGTAATACAGATTTCAAACCATAAATAGCATTATGAATAAAACTAATGTTTCTAAAAGAGGAGCAAACATGAGAGAAGTGGGTTTCACATTTTGTTCTTATAGATGTTCTCAATAAGCCATACATAAAAGCTTGCATATTAAAGACTTCACTGAAGATTACGAATTAAAACATGCTTTTAAAAGAGGAACAAACATGAGAGAAGTGGGTCCAGGGGTGAAAACCCACAGTGTGTGTTCACAAATACAGTGTTGAGAGCAGGGTACATATTCTTAGAATAGATATTTCTGTTAGTAAAGCCATGCCCAAATCATTTTTGTAATACAGATTTCAAATTATAAATCGTCCCCTTGGAATTATAAGGTTCTATCTGAGTAGTTTTGAGATATTGAGCTTTAAAGTTTTTGTGTTCCATAGACTTCTGCAGATAGAACCTTTTTGTTTTTTCAATAAAAAATCCCAAAATGTACACAACTTAAAATAAAAGATCACATAATATAAATTAATTGTCACAGAATAAGAATATGTGAATAACTAAATTTTGTCAAAAATGTCAGATAGAACCTTATTTGTCCAAGGGGACAAAATAGCATTATGAATAAAACTAATGTTTCTTAAATAGGAGCAAACATGAAAGAAGTGGGTTTCACATTTTGTTCTTATAATAGATGTTTTCAATAAGCCTTACATAAAAGCTTGCATATTAAAGATTTCACTGAACTGAAATATGAGAGAAGTGGGTCCAAGTGCATGTGTAAAACACAGAGGCAAGTATAAAATAGTCTGATTAGATTTTAGATTTGTTCTTATAATAAACTTTTTAATTGATAAAGCCATGCAGAAATAATCATGAATTAATACAGAAGAGAATAAATGCAATTTATGGTGTTTGTGATGCAGGAATTTCTTGCTCAGAGACTATGTGTCGCTGGTGAATCTGATCTCTACTGGGCTGGGAACTGGCCAGACCTGAATACCAAAGCCAACTGTGCTGTTCTTAAAGGAAATACACAAGAACACATTCAATGCTCAAGAAAAGAGAAGAGCATTTGTGAGATCCCATGCATGTAGATTACTTCTTTTTTAACAGTTGACTTTTTGTTTTATTTCACTGTGCATTCGTGTAAATATAAGAGGTTGCTATATTTTATACATTTCTTGTTTACTTGTTTTCATATTTCTGTACTATGCCATGTTTGATATGGGAATCTTCCGAAATATCTTACTTTTTATAGTTTTCCATATGTTTTTCATATTATCATATTTTAAAAATGTGTTAAGAACTATGAAGTCCCAATAAATGCAGTGTGTGTATATATATATAAATAAATAAATAAATAAATAAATAAATAAATATAGATGTATCTTATTAATGAATTTTGTAGATAAAAGATCTAGCAGAGGAAGTGCATCTGGACACTTGACCATGTATGAATGTCTTTGCAGCACGGTTTGTGAACATTAAGGTTCATTAAACAATATATTAGCATTAGTAAGTCAAGTGAATAGATTCTCTTTTTTAATTTGTAATTGTAATTAACCACATGTAAAGCCTATCTCATTACAGTAAGTCTTTTATCATGTTGTTACATATCTGTGCACAGTTAATACACTAGTTCACAATAAATCATTGCCAAAGGATTTTGTAGCCAATGCAAACTATTAAGAAACAACAACTTATGAAAATAAAAGGCATGTAAACTATCACAAAATGTTTGAAAATATACCCCACACCACTAAAAACCAGCTGACTGGAAATTTTGCAGATGCTGTTATTTGGTCAGTGTGGTTAAACGAACCCCACAGAAACGTGTCTTTCTTCATGAGTATTTTGTTACAAGGCTTCAGTTCTCTCTTATTACTGCGATAAAACAATCTCTCTTCAGAAAAAAGATGGCTGAAAATATTTATTTAAACTATTTATCAGACACCAATCTGACATCAGCGGATAAAGATGAGAGTAAGTGTGTTTCTTGCCCTTACTAACGGATTTTATAGAATATTGCCTTAACATAATCTTGCCCAAAGATGCTCACAGCATTAAAACACTTAAATCAAGTTTTCAGTGTTTAATGTTTTGATTTTCCTTACTTTCTCCTGCAATTATACTGCATTTCAGTGCCTATAATTTTCCTTTGTCAATTATTTGTTACAAAGCCAAATTAAGGTTTGGACTAAAACTGTTTAAATTGTGCATTATCTTTGCACAATTTAGAAGAAATATAAAATGTAATTCTGAATCGTATATATATTATTACATACATATTAAATATATTGCATGTGTAATAGTGCTTATATTTGTTTATGCAGGGCACTGTTGTGAACCAATGCTGAGGAAATTCTCTGTTCTCCTCTTCCTGTCTCTGTTAGTGAATGCAGTGTTGGCATACCTGTGTGAGTGCTATTTGCTGATGTAAAATTCCTAACTTCACTTGCTTCGCGTTGTTCACTCGCTTGAAGGGGTGAAACGGATCGTAGAATTCATTTTTGTTTAGACATGATTTTAAAAGCATCCCAGATTTTTCTAAAGGGGTCTTAGACATTTGGACCCATTGTACATATGTATTAAATATCAGCATTTGCATATTAGATTTTTTTTTTTTCCACTATACTTTAATACTTAACGCATCACACCAAAAATGCAAATCAGTATTGTGAACCAAGAAGGAATTGCTTAAATTCAGGTAAATAATAATTTCTCCTCATCCAAAGCTGTACACCTTAATTGCCTTACCAGTTTTGCTCTTTCCACAGGCTTGCGTTTAGATTCTCAACCAATAAAGAAAATACATTCCATGATTATTAAAAACCACAGTCTACCAAACTACTGCTCAGGTACAGTCATGTGTTCATAAATAAGAAAAGCATCTCCATATGAAAATGGGCAGAGCGTCCATACTTGTTATTTGTATATTTCTTAGTAACATAATTTATTAAATAAAGCAGAAGTACACAAGATTAAATACAATTATGCACAGATATTTCATTTCTTCTCACCTATCTGGTTTCAATTATGAGCTTAACCACATACCAAGATTTTTTTTTTTTTTTTTTTCGCTTCCTGTGCATTTCTATACTTTTATGAGCGAAACTGTCTACGCAGATTTACAAGAGAAGTGGATCAGAGCACAGGGCAGATTCTATGTTTTATCCACTGATGTCATGGACTGGAACAGCAGCAGACAGCGCTGTCAGGATCTGGGTGGAGACCTGGTGATCATCAACAATGAAGACGAACAGGTACAGATTAGGAGCGGTGGGATGATGACAGAGATAAAGAGACACTCATAGTCTACAGTATAAAAGTAATACATTTTGGATTTCATTGTGCTAAACAAAGACTAAAACACTTTTTTTCTGTGTTGTAGGAATTTCTGTCTAAAAGAGTAAATGGTATCAGTGACTATCACTGGATTGGCCTGACCGACAGCCAGACAGAGGGCATGTGGCTTTGGGTGGACAACAACCCCTTAAACACCAGCCTCTTGCAAGTATCATTTTAAAATCCTGTCAGGACATTATTAAAATTCTTAAAATCTGTAAGAATGAGTGGCAAATAAGAAATCACTGATGTTTTTTTTTTTTTTTTTTTTTACAGTTGTTGTTCCCCATAATTTTGTTCTTGATCTCACATTTGTAATTAATGATTATTATAGATGGGAGTCTCCCCCAGATGACTGGAAGAGTGAAAATCCTTTGCATGGTGAAGACTGTGTCATCTTAAAGGGCGAAAGATGGGGGGATGTCTCTTGTTTGAGGAAAGAGAAGAGGATCTGTGAGATTCCATGCTCAGTGACACAGATCTAAAATAAGCAGTTAGATCACTTTTATTGATTGTATTTAGATTGTATTGATTTGTCCTTAAACTTTAAACCTGTTGTGATTTCCGTCGAATGAGTTGTAATCATGTATCATGCATGTATGTTATATTTGTAAACAAAGTCACAAATGTACACCTTGTGTACTGTTTACAACAAGATTGTTGCATTCCATTCTATTTTATATTCGATTTTTTTATTAATACTATTCCAGACATGTTTTCTTAAAAAGCCAAAAATGATTTAAATATTTCCCTGTCATTTGCATACAACATCCCAGAATAAAGAATTCATACAATAAGCTTCCGACAATAGCAATCAGAAATGCTGACATACTCTGAGGAAGGCTGGAGGCCAAAGGTTTTTATTTACTTATAACATTTTAAAGCTTCAGATAATAGCAATCAGAAATGCTAATACTCTGATTAGGGCTGGAGGCCAAAGGTTTTTGTTTATTTATATACTTATTTTTATTTTAACAATTTTAGTCCTTGATGAGGTCAGAGGAGAATGGGCAGACTGGTAAGAGATGATAGAAAGGCAACAGTAACTCAAATAACCACACGTTACAACCAAGGTATGCAGAATACCATCTGTTAACGCATAACATGTCGAACCCTGAAGAAGATGGGCTACAGCAGCAGAAGACCACACTGGGAGCCGCTCCTGTCAGCTAAAAACAGGAAACAGAGGCTACAATTCACACAGGCTCACCAAAATGTGATTTTTTTTTTTTTTTTTTTTTTTTTTTTTTTTTTTTAGAATATAGGTATCTTGGGACACCTCCGCTACAAATGCTAATGGTGTAAGTCAAGTGGTAGATTAAGGTGCAAAGTGTATTTTTCTTATGAATGTTTAAATTTATTTTTTAATAGTGATTTTGATAGATAAACGTGTGATCTTGTGGCATTGTTCCTGCATGTCCTTTTCATTTAACTGAAAGCCTGCTATAGATGTGTGTGTTCATCACTTTGGGTATCTGATTCGGGTCTCCGTCACACTGTAAATTAGTCATGAGATTTAATAGGCTTTCCTTGCTGTTCATGTAGCATGCTATGTATGCTGTGTTTGTAAATGAAGCTATAAATAAAACAAGGTTTATTTTGAAATTATTTAAACTTTCCTCAGAAATGTGCATACAAAGTATTAGCAAATAAGAACTGACAGGGTAAGTTTCAGAAAATAGTGAATGGCTAATGTTGAAGGCAAGGACAAGTCCGATTAGACGTTATTTCACACAGAACGACAAAGTAGTTCAGTTTTAGTAGTTGTAATATTTAACGTCAATATTATACAATTTCAAACATTTATGTAAAAACATTTTCTTGGTTAAAACCATAGGCTGTAATGGTTAAAACGGCCCTTCTCTCCTTACACCAATACGTCATTTAAAAACAAACCTTATGATTGGTCAGTATCGTCCTCGGAGGAGGGGTCAACACTAAACACCTATTACATTGGGCAGTGGTGTGAGGAGGAAGTGTTTTGTTTCACTGTATGACAGTACGTGGCGTGCCAGCACATGACAACACTTTGTACCTGACAACATGTGGATCGCTGTCGTCCTAATTTCCTTGGCTTTAGTGGCCATTATCCTCAAACGTATGTCGGGAACTTCTGGACCGAATCCTTTTGCTATCGACACGCGCGAGCCGCCGAAGCCCATAGTGTTCGACCGAAAGCTCAAGAATAAAATCCTGAAACAAGGTCAGTTAAAAATATGACCGTCCGCATTATTGTTGAGATTGTTGTCTAGACAATATATATTTTTAGTTTTAATTTTTTTTCCCCCCTCTTGCATTAAATGCTTTGGTTTTCATGAAACACCCAATAGTCTCACTTCACATTTGTTTCCACATGCAGGTTTTCTGGCCAGTAAGATCCCTCAGGACTTGGATGCAATAGTGGTTGGCAGTGGGATTGGTGGATTGGCAATTGCTGTCCTGTTGGCTAAAGTGGGTAAGAAGGTTCTGGTGCTGGAGCAACATGACCGGGCTGGAGGATGCTGTCACACCTTCACAGAGCAAGGCTTTGAGTTTGATGTTGGTGAGAATGACTTTAGTACTTCAGCAATGGATCTACCTCATAGAACCCCTGTGTTGTGTCTTGCTTTGGCAAATATAAGCACATTTATAGGGTTTTATTAAAACAATGAATGTGATATATCACATGCATAGGTCAGTTTGTGGTGATCTGAAGGTCTTTCCCCTAACTCAGGGATCCACTATATTGGGGAACTACTGGATCACAAGCCATTGCGCTGTGTGGTTGACCAGTTGACCAATGGGCAGCTGCAGTGGGAGCCGCTGGATAACCCCTTTGATAAAGTGGTCCTGGGGCCACCAGAAAACCGGCGCATATACCCCATCTACAGTGGAAAAAACCGCTACATTGATGAACTGAAGAAGTGCTTCCCAGGGGAGGAAAAGGCCATTGATGAGTATGTGAGACTTTCCAAGGTGAGTTGGAGTTGTCCGTCGGGTGTCAATGCACATGCTGGTCATTTGGGCCATTAATTCAATTCACCGTTCAGAAGTTCGGGGTCTGTAAGATTTGTAATGTCTCTTATGCTCACTTGTAATATTGCAAATGTGTTTATTGTTAAATTGATTAATTTCTTTTAAAAAACCGTACTAACTCCAATCTTTTGAAAATCTTCTCCAATCTTAAAAATCTAAAAGATTTAGTGGGGAAGTCGTGGCCTAGTGGTTAGAGAGTTTGACTCCTAGGGTTGTGGGTTTGAATTTCGGGCCGGCAATACCATGACTGAGGTGCCCTTGAGCAAGGCATCAAACCCCCAACTGCTCCCCGGGCACCACAGCATAAATGGCTGCCCACTGCTCCGGGTGTGTGTTCACAGTATGTGTTCACTGCTCTGTGTGTGTGTGCACTTTGGATGGGTTAAATGCAGAGCATGAATTCTGAGTATGGGTCACCATACTTGGCTAAATGTCACTTTTTTCACTTTAAGTTTTGGAGATTTTTGGAGTTTAAAGATAAAATTTCTTGTATGTAGCTGTTTGTGTGACCTTTCCCCTACAATCATAACCACAGACAGGCAATCATCCAAGAGTACTGTGATGTGTTTCTAAAAAGAAATAAGGCCACTGGTTGCTTTCACAATATGTTCATGAAATTTAGTTCTACTGTATGTCCACAAATGTAGCTGACTGACAATAAATCTCAGCATGACTTTAACTTGACTTGACATAAGCTTATATTTCCTTCATTAACTATTTCTGCTTTAATTTTTTGATGAGTTACAAAGACTAGACTTAAAAATCCACTTTTACAGAAAGAGCTAAATGGAGACACAGAGTAAAGCGCAAAACTTAACGCTGGTTTTTAATGCTCCTGTCAGAAAGTTGCAAATGGAGTATGGTTCATGGTTCTGCTGAAGCTCCTCCCGACTCCTCTAGCAAAGTTCCTGGTGCACACGGGCCTGGCCAATCGCCTCTCTCCCTTCTTCCGCTATGCGTCCCGCAGCCTGACGGATGTGGTGAACGAGCTGACGCAGAATAAGGACCTGAGAGCTGTGATGTGCTACATCTTTGGGACCTACGGTGAGATGATCCAGCTCTCTGACCTGACTGAAAATTAGTGGTTTTATGTGTTCCCTCTGTACTTATAGTCATAAACCATACAGTAACTTGCAGCTACTGATCTCCTTTAGTTTTTGTGTTTGTGTTTAAACAGGTAAAATGCCGAAAGAAGCCAGCTTTTCCATGCACAGTTTGCTTTTGTGCCACTATCTGAATGGTGCCTGGTACCCGAAAGGCGGTGCGAGTGAGATCGCCTATCACATGATCCCCATCATTGAGAAGGCAGGAGGTGCAGTGCTTGTTAGAGCACCTGTCAACCGCATACTCCTCAACGACGCTAAAGAGGCTATTGGTAACACTTAAAACATCTTCCCCATCCCACACAACATTTAACACTTGATACCATTCAGAAGAGACTTTAACACATGTGCTAGGATTTAATAACTGGACTGTTTTGTTGGCATTCATGCAGGTGTGAGTGTTCTGAAGGGGCAGGAGGAGGTGCATGTTCACGCTCCCATGGTGATTTCAGATGCCGGGATCTTCAATACCTACGAACATCTCCTGCCCAAAGATGTGCAGACTATGCCTGGTGAGAGCCATATAAAGCATAGGTTTGAAATTGTAATGCTGAGATATCAGTGACATTTAAACCTCTTTGCTGTGATGTTTGTGCTCTTATTCATGTGAACATACTGTATGGTATTTTTGGTGATGGTATTGTGCAGCGATCCAGAAACAGTTGAGTATGGTGCAGCATGGAGATGCTGGACTCAGTGTTTTCATTGGTGTGGATGGGACAAAAGAGGAGTTGGGCCTAAAGGCAGACAATTATTTTATCTTCCCTGAGAACAATTTGGATGAGCTGTGAGTGTGAACATAATTTCCTAAACAGCATGCAAGTGCTTGTTCATTTCTAAATCTAACATCAGCACTGCTCTCATTTTGCGTTTATGTCTGTTGTTCTTCCAGATTGGAGGCTTACATGAAGGGAAGCGGGGAAGAATCTTCCAAAAAGGTCCCTTTGATTTTTGTGGCCTCACCCTCTGCAAAAGACCCAACCTGGCCAGAAAGAAAACCAGGTAGAGAGAAAAAGGGATGGTGACCTGATGTCGTTTTCACATGTGGAGTTAAGATTTTTGCCATTGGATTGCAAGTGGACAAAGCTGTAAATGTAATCCAGAGTGTTCTGAGCTTGTCTACATTTGACAAAAGGAATGTACACATGTGATGTGGTTGAGGCTCTCCACTGAAATAACTGACACTGTGTGATTCTGTTTGATGCATTATGTTCCAAATCCAAATATGCTTCACCTACAGGTAAATCCACCGTGACTGTTGTTAGCTTTGCTAACTATGCGTGGTTTGAAGAGTGGAAAGATGACAAAGTGAAGAACAGAAGCATAGATTATAAGGAGCTGAAGCAGGCGTTCATCAATAACATATTAGAGGCAGTGACTGAGATCTTTCCTAAGATCAAGGACAGGGTATGAACTCTATAAAAAGGGTCTAAACAGGATCCTGCTTTCATCTTGTACTATACAGTCTTTTTGTTTTTGTGTTTTTTATGTCTTTCTATGTCTGTAGATTGAATTTGTGGATGCAGGCACCCCAATCACGAATCAGCATTACATTGGTGCTCCTAAAGGGGAGATCTACGGTGCTGATCATGGTATTCCTCGCTTCAATGTTGAACTAAACGCCACCATCAGACCACAGACGCCCATTAAAAACCTCTTCCTCACGGGTGAGTTTGACTTTATCTATGCAAATTCATATGTAAGCCATTCAAAAGTAGATTTTAAGATGCATTCCATGCCTTATATTGTTTGAATTTGTTTTAGCTGATGGAACTTAATGTTTAGAAGAATGAATGGGCAAAGTGCTCTGGCTTATCTCCTTTCTCTTTCAAACCTGGACTTTGCTTGCAGGTCAGGATGTAATGTTGTGTGGCTTTGCTGGAGCACTGACAGGAGCGCTGACGTGTGGTTCTGTCATTCTGAACCGTAATCTTCACCTGGATGCCGTTGGCCTCGCCAAGAGAGTCAATAATGGCAACAACAAGAAGAAAGAATAAGTATTAATAACATGTAATGTTCATAATCATTCGCAGAGGTATCAGATATGACTTTAGAGAAGAACAGATGGAGGATATGTGTGATTATTACCAAAATAAACACTGCACTGCCTGACAATAATATACCACTGTATTTGTAACTAATAATTTTAAAATGATTTTATTAGTAAAGTGTTTATCAAGTGCCTTACTGGTTTAAAGCTCAACTATGCACTAATTCCAAATCTGTTTTTTTTTAATGCACATAAAAGGAAATAACTTTTTGAACGGTTTGTGAGAAAAGCAGAAGACATTCTTGGCACAATGTCTTGTGAGTGTTTTGTAACTATGAACTGAAATCTTAGTTGCTCTTAGATTTGATTCATTACTGTGTATATAGACCTGTAGGTCTGTATAAAGGGTTTACATGCATCTTTCTCAAAATATAACAGTGGAGATGCTGTCTGATGATGTCATGTGCACATTTATGTGTGATGCTGCCTTTTTTAAATTGCAGTGAAATTTCAGACGGATATAAATATACCTATAAATGTGCTTATTAATATACAGTGGATGCTTGTGCATACTGAATAAATATGTTAATTTCAACAACAAATCACTGTGTGGAATGTTATCTTGATTTAAATCAAGGGGGCAGTGTGGCTGAAAGTTAAGTTTAAAAATGGCATATACTATATATAATAAATGTATATTTTCTTAATTTGTTTTTTAGCCAGCTGATTTTTTTTAACAAGCCTGAATTATATATATTTATATATAATATATGAGAACATGAGAATACATTTTCTTGAATAGTTCACATAAGATGGGGGATATCCAGAAAAAAAAAAAAAATCCTCAGCTGTTCATTGGTTGGTTTTGCAGATACAGATCTCACACCCCTGCATGTTTTGTGAGGTTTTATTAAAATCATGGCTAACAACGCGTATTGATCCATGCCATTGGTATGAATTAGTAGACAATAATTTTCCTACTCAAGGTTTTGGATTACAGTGACAGAAAAAGTGAGTTAAGTTACTTAATTGTAGTTTTATATCTTCGAAAGCGCGTATATCTTAGCCATATGAACCATTTCCGCAACGTGCAGGCTTACCGTAAAGTTGTTAATAACATTTTATCGCGAGGTATTTAATTGACATCCATGGATAAATCTAGCGTCGCCGGTGATGGCATCTGAAATTGAGTTTCTTGTCGCTAATTGGAAAAATCAAATATTATACATATCCAATTAATTGAGTCAGATTTAATTAATTTTAACCAGTATGCCGTAAAAAGCAAACTTTTTTAAATTTAGAAACAAATTTAATGTCAATAGGATGTCCTCTCTTATTTATTTATTTATTTTAAATAAAACAACAGACACATTCATAAATATTTGTTATAATTATGTAATTATTTTTATTGGAGTTTTTTTTTTTTTTTAACAAGCCGTACAGTCCAGCTGTAAAACGCCAGGGAGTGGAAGCGTCTCACAAAGCTTTGTTTGATTTTTTTTTATTCAGCACAATGACTCTTGTCTCTTTCAGTAACACCTACTGACAGATTGCTCTGATCTGATCTAAACATGGATGACAGCTGTCGGGAGAGCTCAGATTATGAAATCTTGGCAGAAATCGGCCAGGGCGCCTACGGGAAAGTGTACAAAGCCCGAGAGAGGCGCGGGCAGCAGCGCTTCATAGCGGTGAAGAGACTCAACATCCCCGAGGAGCCGGAGTCTGGCATCCCTCAGTTCGTGATTCGAGAAGTGGCTCTTCTGCGCAAAATAGAGCACTTCAACCACCCCAACATAGTCAAGTGTGTATGGAAACGGTAAAAATTGCCGCATACAAGCATAATGGACCTTTAGTTTGAGTAATATGGCATTTCTCCTTAGGCTGCTGAATGTATCAACTGGATGGCAAAACCAGAAGCTTGACCTGACGCTGGTGTTTGAGTATATTGATCAGGATCTGACTGCATTTCTCAGCAGAGCATCAGAAAAAGGCCTGGCCAGAGACAAAATAAAGGTTTTAACTTTGCTCATCTCATTTGGCAGTAACTTAATCTTTCATATTTAATACAATAAGTTAGTAATAGTGTAAAACCTTTCACAGTTCTACTCTTGTAAATGTTCTTTTTGAAAAGCAACTTCTGTTTAGACATACCTGAAAGTCTCTGCTACAAAAAAAAGTCATTGTACACCACCACCATTTATAACCCAGGAAAGTAGATCAGTTCTTTGAATGTACAAACACCTTTGGGGACAACATGTCCTAGTGTGGTAGCATATTGTCATACTGTATGGGATAAATTGAAGACTAGAGCATAGATTTGTGTGTTTTTCCTTCTCTCTTTATGTAGGATGTGATGCGTCAGCTGCTCAGCGGACTTGACTTCCTCCACACTAACACCGTCATTCACCGGGATCTAAAGCCAGACAATGTGCTCGTGAGCTGTCGAGGGGAGGTCAAGATTGCAGACTTCGGTTTAGCCAGGATATACACATACCATATCGCCCTCACCCCATGTGTATGGAGCTCAGATTGACGTTCACAGTAATATGTGTGGTGGTAGTGAGCTCCTGCATGTGATGTATTTGTGTTTGTGTGTGTGTAGGTTGTGACTTTGTGGTACAGGGCTCCAGAGGTCCTACTGCAGTCCAGTTACATGTCTTCTGTGGATATGTGGAGTGCTGGGTGCATCTTTGCAGAGCTCTTTCTATTAAGGTCAGAGCATAACAGAGACATTTTATAATTATTATTATCAATATATTTTTTTAATTCAGCAAGGACATTATTAGTGGTTACAGTAGCGACATTTATCATTTTGACGTAGAATCCTGAAAAACAAAAACAGCAAAAACATGCTAAAAATTTAAAACTGAAATGTATTAATTTATACAACAGACTGCATAAAAAGCGTTTCTAAATGTCTCTATTTTCTGCCTTGTGCAGTTGTTCATGGTTTTGGGAATGTAAAAAGCAGATTTTCTTGACATCGGTCTAATATAAATTTTTATCCAAGAAACAGATGAATTTGCATGAAAATACAAACAACTTTTCTAATTCTGAGATGTTTTATCTTTCTCTCTCACCTTTTCTGCAGGCCTTTGTTTCGTGGATTCACAGAGATCCAGCAGCTGCAAAAGATCTTTGAGTGAGTCAAAATACTTATGCCTTTCCAAATCCCAGTCAAAACTTATAGCAACCAAGAAATACAGCTTTGTGTGGTCATTGTTGGTCTTGCATGTTTGCTCTCTCTCAGGATAATTGGATTGCCGGGTGAGGAGGACTGGCCCATAGAAAGCCCTGTCTGCTACAGCCCTGCCTGGGCTGAGAAAAAGCCTACAAAACAACTACTGCCCAGTCTCACCCATGAGGAGAATGACCTGCTGTCTGTAAGTGTTATTCATCTATTCCTTTTTGGATAGAGTAATCAGTGACTGGTACTTAAAATACATATGTGAAATACATATAGTCCAGTGTTAAGTCGCTGGGGTATATTTTCAGCAGTAGCCAATAAAAAACATTAATAACAATAACAAACATGGGTCAAAATGATAGATTTTTCTTTTATGACAAAAATCATTAGGATATTAATTAAAGATCATGTTCCATGAAGATATTTTGTAAATTTCATACTGTAAATATATCAAAACTGAATTTTTTATTAGTAATATGCATAATATGCAAAGGTGATTTTCCTCAGTATTTGGATTTTTTTTTTGCACCCTCAGATTCTAGATTTTCAAATAGTTGTATCACGGACAAATACTCAATCCCAATAAACCATACATCAATGGAAAGCTTATTATTCAGCTTTCAGATGATGTATAAATCTCAACTTTTACATATATAAATAACTTTTTTTTCCTTTCAGCAATTTTTGGCTTTCAGTCCAGCTCATCGCATCTCTGCCTGTAGAGCTTTGGCCCACCCTTTCCTGGCAGACTGCAACAGTGAAGACGAATGACAGATGAGTTTAGAGAGTGGGGTCACATGACTAGACAGGCTCCTCCCACCCAATCAGGGTTGCACCAAGAATTATTCTGTCAGATTGATTTAATTTTTTATAATGGAGTAAAGTGCAACACCTTAACCTGTAACTCACAATTTTTTTTTCAAACATTTTTGGTGGAAATGACTTGTACTGCTAAAAAGAAACAAATTCCCTAAAAATATCCAGCTGTTTTTGGAGCTCTCCCTCCTTTATATACTGTACCATCACCTTGTTCATGTGTTTACAATGGTGAAGATTGAGAATTTGTCTTTCTCACATGCGACAACTCTCTAATAATGACATTTTTGTTTATGTTGTAGCACAATTGGTTGTCTAACAGGTAAGTTTAATGTTTCCAGTTATTTTCAGCGTGTGCTGCCTTTTGAAAGTTGACTTTTAGTGATGCTTTTGTGTTTGTTTTGACATCAATTTAAAGTGTTTGCTTGTTTTTAATCACATATGTAGAGCTTTAAGTTCTGAGCAAATTGTTTGAAGTTTTTATGTTTCTGTTCCTGATGAATTTGCTGTGGTAAACACAAACTAGAGCCAACAGTGCCTGTTTGTTATTAAATGCTGTGAGATTGATATTTAAACATAGTTATGACATTATGACCTTTCAAATGTATACAATAAATTAAATTTGTAATTTAATGCACATTTGTCTGTTTTCTTTATTCTGGCACTTCAGTAATAAGACTGCAATTTCAACATTGTTTGCCAAAAACAATGTTTGCCTTTCTTCTTGATCCCCAGTAAAGAATTTCCGTTCAATTAATCTAATACAATTAGTAAAGAGTCAAGATGACCACCGTGACGACAGTTAAGAAAGATGGCCACTGGGAGGCAGTCATGCATTTGCATATGATAATTTTATTTTTAATTGCCGTTCATTAGCACATGACCATAAATTGGTTCAGTCACATGGAATGACATCTGCCTGTCTAGAAATCTAATACAAAGGGGTCAGAGTTCATGAGTTCATTATTTACACTGAATTTTAAATTTTGTTTAAGTCCGATTAAACATTTCTGTTTCTGTTTAGCTCTCTCTCGTTCGACCCAATGATAACATTGGCTTTGCATTTACATGTCGCCTGGATTTTTATTAGTTTACGTTATTATTTTTTCAGAAACGCCTTCATGATGATAATGCCGACCACGAGGAGCAACCCCATGTAGACAACAGAAACGCAACAGAAAATCCTCATTAGGATATTCAAATTAATTTGTAAAACGTTTTAATTTTTTCAATTTAAGTGAGCTTTATTGGCATGACACAAACTGTACAATTTTAATGCCAAAGCAGTTGCAGTTGCTGGGCTGCTTAACATAAAGAAAAAGAATAATAGTAAACAAATATATATATATATATATATATATATATATATATATTATGCATGCAGTGCAATATGAAGTATTAAGCATGCAGTGCAATATGAATTAGTGTATGTTAAATGTATAAGTTAGAAATAAAATAAAATAAGATTCTCTCTCTCTCTCTCACACACACACACACACACACACACACAAAAAGGTTGTTCGCACTCTCTCGTTGGCCTTTGCAGAATATATGGATGTCTAGTCAACTACTAATTGCCTGAAACATAACTCTGAATATCTTGGGTTCACATATTGGGTAAAAAAAAAAAAAAAAAAAAAAAAAAAAATATATATATATATATATATATATATATATATATATATATATATATATATATATATATATATATATATAACTTACCTCTTTTTTTTTTTAAGGTTGCTTTGGGAATTACATGGAATGACTACAACTGTCTATCCGATTTACAAAAAACGGACCTACTAAGTGTGACCTATACACTCATCAGAAGCAATATTTTCAAAGATGTGTTTGTAATATGACATGTTCTTTATTGTACTCATATGTACAGTGTGAGTGTGTTAAACAGTGAGTGTGTGTCCTTTTGGTCTGCTTTTTGCAGTCTGCTGCGTTTTTTAATGCCTAAAGTCCAGCACTTATTTTGGCCAAAAGCTTTTTACTCAAAGCTACACAGAACTGTTTACACTGACTTTGAGAAATAGTGGTCATGTATTTTCTTCCTCCCCATCTGTCCTCCATTGCAGCTGTTTCTCCTCCTTCTTTCTTTACCTCTCCCTGTCCGCCTCCTCTCTCTCTCCTCTCTTCAGAAAGCCGCACATGTGAATAGAGGTCTACCGGCAATTATTTTACTGAACTTACAGTTGAATTTTTTAATGCTTATTGTAAAATAAAAATATCTTGACGTCTTTTCATTGTGAAACTTTTATTTACCTTTACAAAGCTAAAATACATAAACAGTACAGGAGTCAAAGAACAAATAGAGGAACAAACAAGAAATGTCAGTAACAAGATTGCTAAAAAAAACAAAAAAAAAAACAAGAGAAATACTCATAATTAACAACTGTATTCTGCAATTGAATCTTATCATTGAAACCGAAAAGCATATGATTGATAACTGAAATGTATGATAATCCATGAAATTACAGAGTTCTGAATGTGTGTGCGGCTGCTGAAAGTGTGAAGTGTATAGTCAGGGGTTGAGGGAGGGAATTAGTGGGGATTTAGACTTCATGTGACTCTGGTGAAATAATACAGGCCACTTCTAAATAGCAGATGGACAAAAAAAAAAAAGAGTTTTACTTTCTGCATAACTGTTCATAACCAGCTATTTAACTGTTCAAAGTTTGGTTGAGACTTCTTTCAAATACTTAAAAAATTAATACTGACCCCAACATTTAACAGTGGAGTACATTACAGTACAGTAATAAAGGAGTGATATATCAACTTAACGTGATTGTACAATTTTGACTTGTCAGTTTGTGAATTGACTATTTATAAACTGATATGCGAAGGAGACTGAACTGAAAAAAAGGAAAATGAACCATTTTTTCTACTGCTCTTTTTTTAAAATGTATTTTTAGAGAGAAATAAAAGCAAAAAGATTTTACAATTTCGCAGAACCTGATGCTAATAAGGAAAATATGTAAATGTATGAAAACATTGTACGTATTGTACTAAAATATTACACTATATGTAGACTGTGATAAGACAGATAAGACAAATAAGACAGACCTTTTTTGTTTCTATATGGTTTAGCTAACAAACTTAGTGATAACAATAAGCATTTTTGGGGAATTTTTTTATACATTCATGTTTTTGATTGTCTGAGGAACTTTTTGCCTCTAGCATCTACATATAAATCCAGCATGAGGAAATATTAGATGGCATGACCACCGAATAAACTGGAATGTAACAGAGATAAAAATGAGATACAGTGAAAGAGTACAAGAAACAATGTTTGAAAGCAAGGCTTAGCGAAGATGTCTTTCATATCATGGACGTGCCAAAGTATTGTCCACTAAATTGTCATATTCTTTACAGGAATACATGTGCATGTTCTTGAATGTGTGTTGTGTATATGTCTGCCACAGTCGTGTGAGTGACTCAGATTGACTGCTCTCTCTCTGGCAAACCTCTCTCTGGTTCAGATGCTAAAGCCGCCTCTCTCAACACGACCATGTGATCCTCGGCCGCATGCAGTGATTGGTCGATCCAGTCCAGGCTGCCAGACATGTGACAGGCGTTTCGTGTCACCAGTACCAAGTGACTGACCGACAGTAGTAATGCTGTGGCTCTGGTCCAAAAAATAAGTTGGTAAAGTCACTTCTTTGCAGAAATCTAAATCTAAAATAGTCCCTGCCATCTTAAAAAGTTACCTGGCATCCAGAAGAATGGGGTCCAGTGGAGGGTACATAGAGCGAACCACGTCGTCCACCCTGTGATGACACAAAGCAGCTCATGGTCAGTACCAGCACTCTCAGATGTGTCATATCAACTGCTCAAGCTATTTACCTTGGACTGATGCGTTTGGCCACGGTGATGATGTCATTCAAGCTGGCAGGTGCTTTGACCTTTGCTCCAGAGCCCATTGTCATGGCAACTAGCTTTTCGGTGAGAGTGTGGCATATCTGTACAGAACCAGGACAATGATTTCTTCAAACCAAAGCAAAAATGCTGTGTATTATTAAACGTACATACATGACTGTTCAAAAGTGTGGGGGTCAGAAAGATTTTTTATTAAATTAATACTTTTATCCAGTAAGGACATATTAAAGATTTCTGAAGGAAACAAGTTATTTAAAATTGTAATAAAACACTGCCTGTCCAAAAAACACAAACACACACAAAATTGCAGTGTATTTTCTAAGGAGCCCCGCACATGACATGCAAGAAAAAAAAAAACAAATCCTGCGCACGATTTACTTATTCGTTCCCTCACTGTGCCAATATGTGAACACGATTACTATTACTATTAATTAGTAAATCGTGGGCACAATTAATAAATCAATTGAATGAAATAGTAAATCGATGGAACGCAGTATTAATCGTGTGCACGTTTTAGTACAATGAGGAAATTAATTAGTAAATCGTGCGCACGATTTAGCCTACAATTTTTTCCTGCATGTCATGTGCGGGGCTCCGTAATTTCCCATTATTATTCTTCTTCCTGTATTTTTGATCAAATGAGTGCAACCTTGTTGAGCATAACATTAAAACCTTAAAAAATCTTACTGACCCATTCTTATATTATATTATATTATGTATTCAATGTACTTGGTCAGGAAAAATCTACCTTCAGAATCGCAATGCAATGAGATACAAGACCACTGAGGGAAAGAGAAAGTGATGTCAGTAAAGTATCAAAACCAGAATATTATTTTTACTATAAATGGTTATGGTTGTGAGAAAGAACGTGGAGAGAATGCATACGAGGCATCTTCGATCCAGTCTTCGTTCTCCAGCATGGCCTCGATGTGAGGATTGGTGATGACAACATCATCCAGCTCCAGCTCTGACGGTTCACTCTGAGTCTCCATCGCTCCGATCAGATCAACTGTAGGTCTGAAATATGACATTATTACAATGGCTAAGAATGAAGTGTTGGGATGCAAAATGTTGATCCCTTCTGAATCTGCAGTGTGGGAATGAGGTTATGACTTATCCTCTAGTGTATACTCAAGTACATACTTGGAATCAAACTGATGCAGAAAGTCTGGAGGGTGGCAGTAACGATGTCGACACACAACCACCAGCGCCACAAATGATGCCAAGAAGATGGTGGCGAGTACACCTATGGCCACGATCACCACCGTCTCCATGGTTACAGATGAAGAAGAACGAGGACGACTGTCAAAAAGTTGTTTGGCTGGAGTTTGCAAAAGCTAGTCAATTCTGAGGAAATAAAGATAAGACTTCCATTGTATATTAATAATATCAATAAACCTTATAAATGGTCTGTCTGTCTATCTATCTATCTATCTATCTATCTATCTATCTATCTATCTATCTATCTATCTATCTATCTATCATTTATCCTATTATTAATGCATTTATGTGAAACACTATTTTCTGTTGCTTGTATTTTTATTATGATTAGTTGCACCAAAGCAATTTAAGCATTGCACTAGTTAATAAAAGCTCATTTTTACCTTTGTGTTGCCACAAATAGAAAAGAAGTATTAGACTTCAGTATTATTGTGACGTATTGAGAAAATAATGTCTTGTTGAAAACATTTCCTCCTGTTTACTCTCCTTATGCTTCACTGAATACAGATGCTTATCTAGATCATTCCACTCTTATCTAGACTATTTTCAAATAAATATGTAAAGCTTTATTTAGATTGTCCTCTCATGCTTTCTTTCCAGGGCCTCTCTGACAACAGTCTAAGATACATTTTTTTAATGAGTATAAAAATGACAAAAAATGAATGTAGACGTGCATTCTGTACCTGTGTATGTTATAGTGTGTTTTTAAGCGTCACACCCATCAGACCTTTGATCAATCAATCATTAACCTGCTCACAGTATATGTGACACCATGTGTTTGCTATGTATCACAGTCATTATTGCTGTACTGTATATGTATGGTGTGTTTGCTTTGCCCTTTTAATAAAAACCAGAGGACTGAATATTTCTATTTGTTCATGAAAAGCCTTGAGTTTCATTTAGTTATATAGGTCTATATAATTTCATTTCCATCACAGTCTTTCATGTAATGTTAACAATGCCATCAATATATATATTTATTTATTTTTATAAACCCAACAATATTTTGTCTGTTTAGTGATTTAATGCTTATTGAACACGCACGGCTGTTACAACATATGAGAAGTAATATTTCGATGAGGTGATTATGTGAAATTATGTTTTGGAATGCTGTAATTCCCTAATCAGATTAATGTGATCTCCCCTGGCCGTATCATACTGTGCACTCCTCATAGGAGCCAATTCATACTCACCCTGGCATTCAGAGACACTGGATTAACCTTTACGGATTTGATAAATACAATGTATTTTGGGGACACTAAAGCAGTTATGATATCACGTTTTACACATTGGCTTGATAAGTTAGCTGGTCTTTAGTTATAGATAGACATAATTTAGTTTGATAGCCACAGTCCAGCCAATAAGATAAGATATAAAAACTTCTGTTATGTAAAATTAAACCTTTCACCACAAGGCAAAACGGCACTGACAAGTGAGCCTTAAGTGATCTATAAACCTAAAAAAACTAGGAGCAACCCACCCACCCCTTTATGTGGTTAACAAAAAGTTTTAGGTTTATAAAAATGCAATGTTATAAAAAAGAAATTACACAGATTTTAGGTCACTAATAAGAAAGTGAATGACAAGGATCATTTGAATTCTCTGCACAAACAATTTAATTAAATATATATTTTTTAATATATATATATTTTTTCTCAAATTATGGGGGATTATTAGTTTTTTTTTTTTTTTTTTTTTTTTTTTTTTTTTTTTTTTTGCTAATAACATTTCTAATTAACCTTTCACCAAATTAGAAAAGCAGGTGAAATAGAAGCATTTTGTGGTCTCAGAATTTTGGACCCCAACGTGATCTGCTTGACATTATATAATAACTGTTATGTTAACGGCTTTTTATTAAAGTTAAATTGTTACATTGTAAAGGTAAAGTGTTACTATTACCAAAACACATAATTGTATAAACTGTAATTAACAGTTATTGGCCTAAAGACATTACTATCCTTCATTTTTACTCGGGGCAAAGTTATATTCACAGTGTAATAGCCTGTAACATGGAAACAAAGAACGCGTTATTCTAATCTAAATAAATCCGTGGGGTTTTACAGACCGAACAAAAGGTTTGGTTTCATTTGAATGTCATTGATTTCAAGCAAAAGAAACCCGCTAACGTTAGCCTGTTTATATGAATCTTCTGTCACTGTTTGAAAAGACGCTGTGACTTATTTTTGACTCACAAATTTTAATGCAACACCAATCATTTTTATATATATATACATGACCACAAGTTCCCTTAAGTATACATATCACTGGTCAATTAAAACATCATCAGCAAATATAGTTGTATTTCAAGATCTTACCTATATATCCTTTCCATTTTATGGCGTTTGTCGCAAGAAACAAAGCGCGCTCGTGGTGTACAGGCGGAGACGGCACGGAGATCTCCAGCGCGGGAGCGCGCAGCAGAGAGCAACGACGTGAACTTCGATCTTGCCCGAGACGCGCTCTCATAGCCACAGACGTTTGCTATCAATTTCTAGCCACCAGGTGTCATTCACGAGCCTTTGTGTTGTGGAACCCATCCTGTTTTTTTCATTTTGCCCTGTTTTTATACAGTCTATGATATTGCCCAATGTGCATACGCAATGTTTTGGCAGCGCGTTCGATAGAAGGTACGGATGTTTCAGTGAATTTGTGCTCACCGGTTGTTGTTGTTGTTGTTTTTTTACACACTAGCAGTAGCTAGTTGTCTTATGGACATCTCTCCTTCCTAGAAAGTAAAATATTTCAGTCGAAAATTATTGAAACATCAAACCAGTCAAATGTCAGACAAATCAGCAATATATCACAGTATAACTAGAAATGCTTTAAAAATGATGGCCATGCAGTTTAAACTGTTTAAAGCCTGAAGTCGAATGCTATTATTAATATTATTGTTGTTATTTTACATTTCTCTTTCTATAATTTACTAATTTCGTATTAGTTTGTTGATGGGGGTGTATAACATTTCTCAATCGAATGATTTACACTTTAATATATATAATGCTGAATCATAACAAAAGTAACACATATTAAATAATTTTGGCAAGGAAAGGCTGTTAATTGTTTTTTTTCTTTCTTTCTTTCTGAACTGTCTTCTGACTGCTTTCTGTCTCTCTCTTTTTAAATATGTTCATTAGTTGTGTCAACTTGTGGTTCTAAAATTGGCAGCCAGTTGTATAAAACAATACTGGTTTTCTTAGAACTGCATCTTCTCCAACAGTTGATGAAATCAGTACTGAATATGTTTAAAGACACAGGTGCAACAAATGTAAGAAATGAGCTCGAACAGTGAGTGCGATGTTGAAGTGTCATTGAGATGAGACAGAGCAGCAATATCTCCCTGGTCCTCTCTGGTCAAGTTTGATATCTGTAGAGAGAGGTTTCCTGGAGAGGTTTCAGTTAGCAGTTTGACTCGTCCTGTGTGTCGCTCACTCTGTTCATGTGGGGATATTTCTTCAGAGTTTGTTTTATTTAGTGGAGTAAATGTAAATTTAAGTTGTTCAGGTGTCCCGTCACCTCAACTTGTTCATTCTCATCCAGATCACACCCTGACAACACATTCACAACAGTTAAACTGATAATTATATTTACACTGCACATTTATGAAAAACAAATATCTATTGCATCTTAAAAGATCAGGCAAAATGTTTTTATTTACCTTTAACTTTTAAGCCAATGTCTGTAAAAGTTTGTGAAATCTGTAGACCCCTTCATCCTTCTTTCTGAGGTCAGAAAGAAGCAGCGAATTTTGATTAAACAGCTCCTGTCTGTCCTTGTTCTTATCTCTGAATACTTCAGTCCACTGGTTTTCTCTTTTGAAGTGGTGGATCTGGGTGAATGTGTTTTCTGTAGATTACTGTACAGGAGCATGGCAGCAGGACCAATCCACCTGTATAACCTGTTACTTCTTTAAGCTCTTTATAACCTGAAACATGACAGCCTGAGGTTGAACACATTTTTGTGTTGATTTTGATGTTTGATTTGGATCATTGTTCTGATGGAAGATGCAACTATGCCCCATTATAAGATTTCTAACAGAGGCAGTCAGGTTTTTTTTTTTTTCTTTTTTTTTTTTTCTTTTTTTTTTTTTATCTCTTGGCATTTGATAGAATCCGTGATGATGTATCTGAACAAGATGTCCAGGAGAAAAATAGGTCCACAACATTAAAATCCAGCAACAGCAAACAATAAAGATCCAGCAGTATATTAAGTTAGGACAATATAGACACCTCTTCCTGGCAGATTTGTTACACCTTTAGTTGATTAGAACTTTTTAATCATTGCCCTAATGGTGGAAATGAGGATTTTCAATGCTTTAGCTCTTTTCTTACAGCCACTATATTCTTTGGTTTTACTCCTTGTGATGGATGATTAAGTGAATTTGGCCTTGGTGTTCCTCATATGTATAATCCTGAAGTCATGGATGGACAATCTCATGCTCCTAGTCACCCTGGTTTGCTGAAAAATGTAAATATGAATGGGAATATACTTTATTAAATATACTATATATATATATATATATATATATATATATATATATATATATATACTTTTTTTTTAATGACAGTGCTTCAAATGGTTTTTCAAGCAATGCCTTAAGGCTGGTTCACACGGCAGGATAATTAGGCCGATTTTAGCCCCGATTCAGCCCTTCCGACAATCTTAGGATGCTCCGATTATCGTAAAATAATCTGATCAAATATTCCTGCCGTGTGTGGTGTGTTAAGACTAATCTCCTCTGCTCGGAAGAATGTCGGGACCGCTCCGATCTCAAATCGGGGATATCCAACATGTTGGATTTATTTTGCCCGATTTCTTCTCGTGTGTGGTGTCCCCCGAGGACAAACAATCACGCAGCCTGTGGACTGTGGCGTGTAGCCAATCAGAACGCGAGGTGACGAGGCAGTGATAGTACCGGGAAACAAAATCAAAACAGCCGGCGTATATAATATAACAAATACAAATAAAGTCGATGGGCATAACTACATCCACAACTGCAGTCCACCAGAGTACATGGAAACTAATATATGAACGTTTATTTCAACGGTTATTAATCTGTGTAGTACGTAACAACATTTCTATGAGATAAAACAACAACTTATCTCCATATCATGATATAGCAAGTATAGTCCATGCTCGCGTCGTCTCCACCTCTTTGACCATCGCCTTTTCTTATTTTTCTTATGTTTTTTTCCCCGTTAAAAACAAAGCACAAACTATGGCCACTGCATCCTCTTTGTCCGCCATGATTGTTTACTCTAAAGTCACGTTTGATCTCGAGGGATTTTGCGAGATTTCCCGTCTGACCTGGGAATGTTCGTGAGTCAAATCGGTTCGTGTGTGATGTGTTGATATTGCCGTGTGGCTGCACACCACACACGGAGCGACCAAAACTGTTAGACCCGTGATTTTTTATCGCCGTGTGTGGGGTCTCTCAGGTTTGGAAAATCTGCCGACAATTTTAAAATCGTCCCGTGTGAACCAGGCCTTAGAAGAACTCTTTTTGGTTCTGCAAAGAAACGTTTAGTCAAAGGTTCTTTAAAGAACCATCTCTTTCTTACCTTTTTGTAATCTGAAGAACCTTCTTTCGCCAACAAAGAACCTTTTGTGAAACAGAAAGTTCTGATTGGTCAACTGACATAGTCAGGTTTGATTGGATGTTCCGCACACAAGTTAATGGTAAACAATGCGTTAGCATCTTTTTGGGGTGAATTATGTCTTACCCCTCTCATCACGAAGCAAACAGTAAAATAAAAAACTTGAACAGTCTCGCTGCTTTTTCTTCTGTGTGGGTGTATTCAAGCCGTGCACTTCAGTTTGAATCTGAATAGCACGTTCAGCGCGGGGGCGTGGTCACATTAGATATAATGAAGGGAGACGTGAAAAACGGACATCGCGTTGTTTTCATATGGATTTCTTTATCACAGAATATCTGTTTTCGGCAGCACTTGTTTAGTTTTAAAGTAGACATGTCAAGCGTTCTATAGATATCTCTCTCATGTCTCTTCGTTGAGTATTCACGGAGATACACTTCATTTTAATGATGTGTTTGTGCATGACGATCAACTTCATAATCATACTTTGCGTTGTGATTCGGAGATGCTCCTTGTTCTAATCTTTTATGGCCAAACGCTTTGAAAATCCCGCTGTACTCACCGAGATTAGAAAAGCAGTCATCAGTGAAATGTTGTGAACACAACAAAAGGGATTTGTTGTACTGCTCTGGTATTGTGGTGAAAATGAATTTTAGCCATTGGTTCTTCTGATCTTCATTCTTTGGCAGTGAAAATGTCTCCTTGACATGATGCTATCACACCAAACAGAGCGTCTGTGTGGGGGGTGGGGCAGGTCAGAGTAGTTTTGTTTCTCCCAAGACGGTAGGCGGAGATTATTATGCAAAGTGCTCCTAGTGACGTACATAGAGATGGGCAAAAGATTTGAAATCTAATTTTTGATTTCCCATCTGTGTGGCTCTTTAAGAGTGTAGGGGTGCCAATAATTGTGGCCATCACGGATTGGAGAAAAACATTTATTTCATAATCTGAGTTTCAGTTGCTTTCAGTTGCTTTACTTCAATGAAAGGTATGAATTTTGTGAAAAGTTTAAATGAATGATCAAAAGGATAAACAATTTATTTACAGATTAAGATTTATTTTCACAGCCGCCTTTGCCCAATATATTCCACATTTATAGCGTGAACATTATTTGCAGGCAGCAGATTACAGAGAGCAGTGTTAAGGGCTGTTAAGCACACGGGGGCAGTAGCTCTTAAAAGATTGCTTTAATTAATACAAATCTGTGATGCTTTTATTGTTTTGAATAGTGGAGTGAAAGTGGGTGAATGATGAGAGAAGCAGCAAAAAAAAATTTAAATAACAATTGTCACTGTCTGAAGTCTTTGACATTCAGAAAGCACAATTTTAAGAAACAAGATGAATGCTCTGAATGACAGCTACATGGAGTTTCAGCATCAGTGGAGCTGCTTTCTACAGAGCTCAGGTGGATTACTATTGCACAAAGGCCTTCTTGGATTTTACAGCATTTTGCTGAAAAGTCAACTAATGTACTTATCACATTAACAATAGGGTGCTTGAGCACACTTCCTTTTTAGACACCATACTTTGTCCTGAATTTCATTTCTGATTCCATTCCAATGAACAGCCTAGTCTTTTGATCATAGTATATCTGGCAGATTCTTACTGTGACAGGAAACAGCTGTCATTTTAACTCCAGTATTAAAGCATCTCGGGCCACCACTTTTGTAATTTGGAGCATGTACTGTTAATGAAAGATAAATAAATAAATAGAGTGAGTGACAAAAAGAGAGCGAAAGAAACAACCAGAGATGCAAGGATAAAAAACATTCCTCTCAAAGAGCTGCGTGCTTTGTTCTCTCACCATTGGTACATTCGGTTGTCTCATTATCATCCGTTTTCCTAATACTTGGCCAGGCTTAAAAGGTGCCTTAGGCATTAAATAGTAATTTTATGGTTGTTTCTTTGATATTACATTTTTAAAAAGAAGCACGGTGACTTTGTTTATCAGTAATCAGATATCCTGAGGTCTGTTTTTCTAATATTTTCAGGACGTATGTCTGGGGAGAAGCTGAATGTGTGTGTGTGTGTGGAGTAATTGGCAGTTCTGGTTAAAGATTTCAGAGCAGGGTGAGCATGTCATCTGTGAGTACAAAGCCAAGATATGTTGTGATTTCTGATTACTCACCTCTTTCTGCAAGTAAAAAAACACATAAGGTGCGTCCTAAACGCACTATTCTATGACATTTGTAGTATAAATAGTGTGAGTAGTGTGTTCACACTGAAAATTCATAAAAAGAAGTGAGTGCATATTATATAGTGCATCATTTGGGATGCAGCTACACACACATACCTGATGGTGAGTAACGAATCCCTTTTTTCCCTCTTCTCCTTCCTAACTTTATGTTCTCTATTGTTTACATTTTTATTAAAAAGACAAATGCAGACTTTTTATAGAAGCCATTTTATAGATTTCAAAATGAGAGAAAGTGTGATGCCATGGTTAAAGTGTGCTTCTTTCATTCCTCTGTTCTCTCTCTCTCTCTCTCTCTCTCTCTCTCTCTCTCTATATATATATATATATATATGATTTCTGTGGTGAGTCATTAGGACGTTCTTTACTGATGGATGTTTACAGACAGCCCTCTTCTTCTTGTGCCAAGCAAAACAAAAGAGGATGCAATCTATGCATAACTATGCCATTTAAACAATACATTAATTTTGTGCAATGTTTAACTAAGTATTGATCATTTCTGGCCCCAAATATGTAAGCACTATAGCTTTGGACACTGAAGCTGCACTTTAAAATGTATGAATTTATATGCATTAAGTAAAAAATATCAAACTAAGTGACATCTGATAAATGATGCTGGAGCTTTTCTCAAAGCTAAATTATGATTTATTTTTTTTGTGGATGTTAACTGAGCTTTCTTTTAATGGCATACATACATTGTAACTATTTATTGCAATTGGAAAAAGCAATAGTTTTATAATACTTATGCAAGTAAATTTAAACAAAGCATAAATGAAACTCGTTTAATTTTATTTGTTTTTTATGTTTTGCACTGATCTTTGTTCTGGTATTATTATGCTTAATTATGCAGATCGTCATAGATTTATTGAATTAAAAAGGAGATGAAAAGTCAAGTCCCTTTCATTCCCTGATTACGTTGTTTCTAATGTCTGCTCCTTGAAGTGTCTTGGATGGTGCTCACCTCCAACTAAGCGGTCTGGGCTAATTAATATCAGGCTTGAAAACACTTTTCTGGAATTTTTAACAAAGGTCAGGTGCTGAAAAGAAACACAGAGTTTAAGCTTCAGAAAATGTCATAAATAATAGTATTGCTGGTTCAGAAGGTTAAGATCTGGTTACAGTGTGGCACTAAAATTGGACGTGAATGGGCCCAATTCAGTAATGTTTAAATAGTCACTGTTTCAATAGTATATACACAATACTTTTAATACACCGAATGGCTTTTTTTCTTTCCCGCGCTGCCCCCAAATGTCTATTCTGCGAGTAAAGGTGCATTCAATCTCTTGTAGAACTAATGATTACAACTTTTTAAACTGGGAGTTTTTTCCAGTAAAATCCAGTAGTATGTGTGTGTGTGTGTTACATGTTTTGAGCTTTAGGATCTTAACTGAGTGTCAGGCTCATATTTAATCAGACACATGCACTGTCACTGTGAGCAGCACTGCCTGCTGGGTAGCATGTGGCAAACATTGTGGCTGAACATCATCAGATGCTGAGAGATGAACTAAAAACATCAATAATATCAACAGAACTGCTGTTACTATTCTTGCAATTCCACCAGGGAGCACTTCCAGCTGGATTTCACATCTGGTTTTACATGTTCACACCTTGAAAAAATGATGATTGGCCAGTTTATAAATAAAAAATACAGATTAACTGTATGCTGTCTTTAAAATGCTTGAAAAAGGTCTTAGTAGATTTGCAAACAATGACAGGGTCCAAGACTCTTTTTATTTTGCTGGAGGATAGCAGATTTGACAGAACTAATTTAGCTCCCTTGAAGCAAAGCTTGCAAATATAAAACTTAAATGATGTTGGTTTTGAATGTCAAAGAGCGATAATGGTTGTTCATGGTGAATGGTTAAAAAAAGGGTAACCATTCCTTCAAATGTTAAGAATTGCTGTTGTTCCTGTGTGTGTTGTAAAATAAATTTCATATGGATGTTAATGAGATGGAATGGAATGGAATAATGTAGTAATCACACACACAGAGATAGTAATATGAAAACAGTAGGAGTCCTTTGCTAAATGAAAAAAAATGTAACAAAATGCATATGTTTTATGTATTTGACTATGAGTACCTACAGTACTGTACAGTATTTTCAAACACACACACACATGGACTGATGGAGCCGGTATTTGGGATTACACTCTTGGACAAGCTGATCCCTTTGATGTGGTAACAGGGTGCTTGCATGTTAAAATATGAAGAGATCAGTGGAGGAGAAGAATAGGGGGATTGTGTGAACAAGAGACCCTCTGCGTCAGAGGCTTAATCTGTACAAAAATTAGTGTAATAAAGGAGCAGCATGAAGTTTCCTGGTTTCCCTCATGCTAATGAATAGTAACAACTCTTTCTGTCAATATCTAAAATTACTGTATATGTCTCCTTTAGAGAAAAATAATAAATAGCTAAAACACACACACAAATGCAATTAGGAAAGAGTCCAACAGGTATTTAAATAGTTGCTGGCATGACATTACACTATATTTACTGAATCAAACAGTCATTGGTGACGATTGTTTTGCCATCAAAATTCACATATAACAGTACCAGTTTTTGTTTTTATAAAGTTTAGAAGTTAAGAAGCTTGGCCGAATGTTAATATGTTTATACATTTTAATGTGGGACAGATAATTGCTTTTTAAGATTTTTGCACGTATTCTAAGTCTTCTGAAACCATTCAATGCGGAAAATCCTTCATTTAGTTTAGCTTCTTATCAGCAGTGATGAATGTGCATATCAGTTGTTTTGAAATCTTTTGATTTATGTCTTTTTTCATTGTTAATTAGTTCACAAAACATCTAAATGATTCTAACTGCGCTGGTTCTCAAGTTCAACTCACTGATTCAATGGTCCAGTTGCAGCAGTTCACAGCTCACTGGAGGGGATGATTATCAGAGAATGTCAATAAACTTACACTTTAGTCTGTTCCTCATACAAATCTAACAAATGACTTCAGAAGACTTTAGCTATACTGCTTTTGTGTTGTTTTATCTTGATAGTCCCCATTTATTGTAATTGCATGGAAGCAACCAGCACAGCCTTCAGACGTTCTCCCTTTTGTAATGATAAAATTCTGCTTGTTGGAAACAGCATGAGGGAAAGTAAATGATGAAAGTATTTTCCTTTTCATTAGGTTTCATTAATGGTAAAGTACATTTAAACCCTTGAGAACTATTAAGCTAAACTAATTTTGGTAATGAATGAATTTGAGCACAAGCAATTAATGCTGTTTTATAAATAAAATAGAAAAAGAGGTGGAACTGGTGTGGTGGAGAGATGCTGGATGAGTTCATGAGAACAGTGAGGTAAATGTATGCTCATGTATATTTAAAAGAAACTTAATTTCTTTTAGTATTCTCAAGAATGTTGACATAAAAATGTTTGCGTGTGTGTGTGACGTTATGTGCACTTTACTTAAAAGCCCAAACCAGCAGATTCTCAGTGTTAATGAGCTTCAAAACAGTCTGTCCTCACATCATCTGTGCTTAGAGTATACTGCTCAGAAAAGCACCATTACTTGTCCATTAGTCAAATCACAAATTTCCATTACTACATAATTATTTTCATTCAGATCTCTCTCTTTGTGTGTGTGTGTGTGTGTGTTTGGGAGGCTGACTAAACTGAAATAAGTACAGCAGAGTTATTGTTGGTAAAAATGTGTTGTTAAACTTAAAATAAGGTTGAGTTTGTTAACATTACTAAATTCATTAAAAAGTTATAAAGAACAACATTTTTACAGCATTTATTAATCTAGGTTGATGTTAAATTATACATTTTCTATTGTTCATTTTTAATTCATGTTCATTCATAATACATTACCTTTGTTATTACATGGCTCCATCACTGTCATTCATGGCAACACTCCATATCATTCAGTTCATCTGAAGTAATGTACATAATTTATACATCTTGAAATATTAACAATGTATCAGTGAATGCCCAGAATTAGACATTAGCCAATATTAAAAAAAAGTTCACTTCATACGATTTTCAAAATGTTTTTTTGAAAGAAGTCTCTTATACTTATTTATATTTATTTGGTCAAAAATACTACAACACTGTGAAATACAATTACAATTTAAAATAATAATAATAAATAAATAAGAGAGCTCAACACAGGAACTTAAGAAAACACATGCAAATAGAAAAGGCACCAGCAAATTAAGAAAAAACAACAACCAATTTGACAAAACACTTTGATATATATATACAGTACAGACCAAAAGTTTGGACACCTTCTCATTCAAAGAGTTTTCTTTATTTTCATGACTATGAAAATTGTAGATTCACACTGAAGGCATCAAAACTATGAATTAACACATGTGGAATTATATACATAACAAAAAAGTGTGAAACAACTGAAAATATGTCATATTGTAGGTTCTTCAAAGTAGCCACCTTTTGCTTTGGATTTCCACCTTGGATTTCCACCTTGGGAGAATGAATATATTCATTGTCATGCTGAAAAAATGCCCAATAATGCAGGGAATGAGGGGAGGGTGCCATTTTCTTTTTTAAGTTTTTGTATTACATCACACAGTAGTGTGTGAATTCATGCCAGCACTGATAAAACACAACTCGCTCACACCTTCAGCTTTCATTCATCCCTATATAAAAGCTTTACTACCACTGAACGTCCCTGTGGGTACCAAGCACTTCCCTCTGTACTCCTCCTCTAGCAACACCAGAACATTTTGGATGCTTTTGGATCCAAAATGACTGACTTGATTTCTTGAGACCAGAGTATGGATTCCCAGAAGTTTCTATTTTATTAATTTGTGCCTTGGAGGAGGTTAAATTAGTTTATTTTGCTTTGGCTACAGTAGGTAAAGAGAGAGGAGCTGGACAAAGAGGTGGTTGTAATGCTGCACAAATATCCATTACTTGTGATATTTTTTTTTACAAAAAATAAAATAAAATAAAAAAAGTATAGCAGCAGATCACTTACATCTGGGATGTATCATGGAATGAAGATTGTGGTTTACCTACAGTGATGAATCAGTTTTTATTTCCACTCCACTTCAAGACAAGAATGTAGTCGCTGCAGTGGCATCTGAGTCAGACTCATTTCATGGCATAACATCATATTAGTTTTACATATTATGCAAAATGTGGCATACCAGTGTGAGAGTTTCTTTTGATATTCATTTGTTTCTCACACAGAACAACCTCCTTGACAGCAATCAATCTGGCTTCAGAAGTGGACATTCAACTGAGACTGCCTTGCTCTCAATTGTTGAAGCCCCAAGACTGGCAAAAGCGGAATCCAAATCTTCAGTACTTATCCTGCTTGATCTGACTGCTGCTTTTGACATAGTTAACCACCAGATCCTCCTGTCAACCCTACTGGCAAAGGACATCTCAGGAATCACACTTCAGTGGTTTGAGTCTTACCTATCAGATAGGTCCTTCAAAGTGTCTTGAAGAGGTGAGGTGTCCAAGTCACAACATCTAACTACTGGGGTGCCTCAGGGCTCAGTTCTTGGACCTCTTCTCTTTTCTGTCTACATGGCATCATTAGGTTCTGTCATTCAGAAACATGGCTTTTCATACCACTGCTATGCTGATGACACTCAACTCTACCTCTCATTCCATCCTGATGATCCGACGGTAGCTATTCGCATCTCAGCTTGTCTAACAGACATTTCTTCCTGGATGATGGACCATCACCTTCAACTCAACCTTGCCAAGACAGAACTGCTTGTGATTCCAGCAAACCCATCAGAACGTGGCAGCAAGATTAATTTTTTATTTGAAAAGAATACACATCACACCTCTGTTTATTGATGTTTGCCTACAAAACTACCACTGGCTCTGCACCCATTTACCTAAATGTATTACTTCAGACTTATGGGCCATCTAGAAGCTTGCGTTCTGCAAGTGAACGTCGCTTGATTGTGCCATCCCAAAGAAGCACAAAGTCACTTTTACGGACTTTTAAATTAAATGTTCCCTCTTGGTGGAATGACCTCCCCAACTCAATCCGAGCAGCTGAGTCCTTAGCCATCTTCAAGAATCGGCTTAAAACCCATTTCTTCCATCTTTATTTGACCCTCTAACTTTATCACTCACTATTCTAATTCTATTCTTTAAAAAAATCTAACTACCTTTCTAATCTTTTTGTATTCTGTTTTATTTTCATTTATTATGCAATTGTGTGTGTGTGTGTGTGTGTGTGTAAGACCTCTAACACTAGCTTGCTGTATTCTTTTTCTTTTCTATGTTTTCTTTTTATTTATTATATTATTTAAAAGCCCTTGCTACGTGTACTGTGTTAAGCTAACTGAGATTTGTTTTCGCACTTATATATCATTGCTCTTTTTGTTGTTTTTGATTGCTTCCACTGTCCTCCTTTGTTAGTTGGTTTGGATAAAAGCGTCTGCTAAATGAATAAATGTAATGTAATGTAATGTTTTTATTGTTTTTTGATTCGCATTAATGGTGACTCAGTCGGTCAGAGGCTCAGTCGGAGGGGCCAGTTCTCCTCTGTAAAGATGAAACCAACATGGTGTGGTTTAATTTCAGGCTGCATTGTATGTCAGATTGAGCAGAGGACTTGTCAGGTTCTTGTGGTCTTGTGCCGATGGCCGTCTAGTTGATGAGGACTTCGTTGCAGATCTGTTTATAGGGCTCATCTGGTTAACACGGTTTCCAATGACATTCTGGGCTGTAGGTCGTCGTCTCTAGTTGCTGATTCACAGTCTGGACTGAATACAGACTGGATCTGGGTTACTACAGTGACCTCATGAGAGTGAAACAGACTTATATTAGCATAGATGACAATCTTCTTAATATGTAACAAGATGTAACAAGGGGTAATGGGAAGTGTTCCCGTTTCTGGTTAACCTTAATGCAGCCTAACAATCCTTTAAATAATGGATTTGAATTATAGAAATGTGATAGTGTGTTATGTGTATGCCAGGTTGAAGAGAATAGTCTTTAACCTTGATTTAAACTGACAGAGTGTGTCGGCCTCTCAAATAATGCTAGGTAGATTGCTGGGGCACTAAATAGGAAAAGGATCTGCCACCCGCAGATGATTTTGATATTCTAGGTATTATCAAATGGCCAGAGTCTTGAGATCGCAGCAGACATGAAGGACTATAATGCAGTTAAAGCTCACTCAGGTACTTAGGAACTAAACCATTCAGGGCTTTAAGTAATTAGCAAGATTTTAAAATGTATACAATGTTTAATAGTGAGCCAGTTTAGTGGTGACAGAACTGGGATAATATGGTCATACTCTTGGTTTTAGTAAGAACTCTAGCTGCTGCATTTTGAAACATTTTGCATTTTGCTGGAGTTTGTTTATTAAGCGTGCAGAACAACCACCCAATAAAACATTACAATAATCTTTTCCGTTGAAGTCATGAAAGCATGAATTAACATTTCTGCATTTGACACTAACAGGTCATAATTTAGATATATTTTAAAGATGTAATATACAGAGGTGAGCGTGTGCATCTACAGGGTTGGATTACAGTAAAGTTCCCTTCTGCTGCGCAATCACAGTCATTTAATAAGCATGTAGAGAGAGTTGTACATTGCCAGTCGGCTTCATTAAGTCAGACCACACTGCCCCTTGCATTCACAAACAACTGTTACTTCTGCGGAGCCACTAATTATGTTCATGTCTGCATGTGTTTGGCATTAATAACCAAGGAAGTCTGTTTTAAAGAAATATATTTACTCATGTTGTTCCAAACTCGTATTTTGTTATTTTCCACAAACACAAAAGGAGACATTTCACAATTATTTTTACCACACATTAGTTTAAACTAATCTATCAAGCTTCAAAAAAGAAAAAAGAAATTCATATGACTATTCAAAGTCTTCTGAAGCAATAGATTTGGTTCATGCAAACATGATAATTTAACAGGTTTAAAAAGATTTAATGATTTTTGAAGATTTAATGCTAATATAGAAATAGAATACAAAGCAGACCACTGGTGTAATTTACTGAGCTTATCAGTAAAGCTTAAACATCTGCATATTTAAATGTTTTAATAAAATGTAAATATATTTTTTTATTTAAAATATTGGATTACTGAAATAAGAAAAATCTTTGTCTGAGGTTTTATTTATTTGATAAAAAAATTAAGTAAAAAATGTATACATTATAAAATAAAAAATAAATACATTGTGAAAAATATTGTGAAATCTGTTTATTCCTGTGATGCAAAGCTGAATGTTCAGCAGTCACATGATCCTTAAGAAATCATTCTAATATGATGATTTGATGCTCAAGAAACTTTTCTTCTTAGCATTAATGTTGAAAATGCTTAATTTTTTTTTGCAGAATACATGTTTTTTTCATGATTCTTTGATAAATATAACAGTAAAAGAACAGCATTTATTTGAAATGGAAAATACTGGAAACAATATAAATGTCTTTACTGTCACTTGAATCCTTGTTGAATAAAAGTAAACTTTTTAAAATGTTATTTTAATTAGATATGACAGCAATATTTAGGTAAAAACTGTAAAGGACTGAAATAACACTTCTGAGGACAAGGAAATAAAGATAACATTTTCATTTTTGGGTGCTGTCCTTGAAAAGACATTGTCAAGTGTCTTTCAGGTGTATTTGATTACAACCCCTTCATTCACAGAAAGGCCACATTATGTTCATATGAAAATGCAATATAGAAATTATCATGGGAGTGTGTTTCTGTATTTGTATGTGTCCTCAGTTTGGGAGTATTTGTTTTTATAGCTGGAGACATGCTGAGTGACTAAGCATAATGATTGTAGGTCCCTGTGGTGAGTGGTCTGTCCTGCCAGTGTGTGATAAGTAAGCCAGATCCCCAGATGCACACTCACTCTTTCTCCTCTGTCTTTTCTCTCTCTCTCTCTCTCTCTTTCTGAGGGGATCTACTGAAGAGAAGCTAACCATTTCATGCATGCTCTCCTAATGTTGGCTAGCTTAAACAGGCCTGAAACAAAACCCAGGGGATACGCAGTCACACAAGAAACACACACACAGACTCTGTATGTTTTTGGTTCACCTTACTGTGATTTTCTATTGATGCTAAGCTTCAAATACCTGGTGCAGTATGTATCATGGTATAGAAATCTCTGCATGACGGCACCATATTAAAACTGAATTAAGCTAAACGAGGCATAATACGAATAGCCCTATCGTGGGTCTAACAAAAAGAGCATGCCATAACCTCCGGAGGAATTGTAATTCCCAGTGTGCTCCGTGATCATACGGAAAGCCAGATGGTGCATAATACAGTTATCAAATAAAACATTTAATGAAGAATCTAACCAACACTGACTTTGTATGAGAAAGAGAGAAAGCTAGCATATCTGGAGATTATTATTATTATATATATATTTTTTATTATTATTATTACAAGTAGGACTGACCAAAACTCACAATTTTAAATGTTGAAATAGACCAATATATGTATTTTAGGCTGAAAGTTGATATATATTTGTATTTCATACAAATTAGGCTTTACTTAACTTTCAGTCAGTTAGCTGAAATAGTAAACACTACATAATGGCGAGTAAATGGCAATATTGGATTCATGTAGCCATATATGTTTGAATAAGAAACTGGTTTTAAAGAAGAGAAAAAGTGAATTATACAGAGTTGTCTACAAGTTACTCTCAGAACATCAGACAAGCAATGATAATTTAAATCATTAGCCTTTGGCTTAACGACATTATCAAACAGCAAAAAATGTGTTGCTAAACACTTAGCTATTTATATGGAAAGACCCACCCTGCCAATTTAGATTGGTTACATGTTTGTGACGGAGGGAAATGAGTGGTTTCAAACCATGTTTTGAGTTTTTAAGGAGAAAATGCAGTGGTGTTGACAGATGAAATGATAGTGGTTTGACATAAAAACACCAGACAGACAAGTAAACAATGTTAAAAACATGACTTTGACTAAAGGGGTTCTTTAAACAAATGTCATTTCACATCCTGCCCCGATGTTGCCATCCAAACAATGTGTTTAGACACTGCAGTAGGATGTGCAGTTTCACTGTTTTCTACTTGAGGATGATGAAGTAATTTGGTTTTTAGATCCTGCAATCACATCTGCATTGGCCTGTGTTGTTTTGTTGCATTCTTCTGATGATTAGCTGATGAGGGTCAGGGTCAGGGTCGTTCATTATGGACATGCAACTAAGGACAGATGCTAACACAGACAAATTTTTGCACTTGTGAGAGGTATTGTTTAAGGTTATAGTTATGTATGTGTATCGAACAGTGTGTTCAGTGTGTGTGTGTGTGTGTGTGTGTGTGTGTCGTCCCCTTGGAATTCTAAGGTTCTATCTGACATTTTTGTGAAAATTGAGTTATTCACATATTGTTATTCTGCGGCAACTAATTTACATTGTGTGATAGATTTTATAATATTGTGAAGACTGTTTGGGACTTTAAAAACAGTTCTACACAGTCGCATGGAATGCAAAAGCTATGAAGCTCAAAAACTAAAAACTACTCGCAATGCAGATAGAACCTTATAATTCAAATGGGATAATATGTCTGTGATGCTGATAATACACAACCATAAAAAGTGATCCTGAACACAACAGGTTTTTAGATGTTTTGAGCTCTGTTTCTCATGCACTACAAGGCTGCATTTATATAATATAAAATACAGTAAAAACAGTCAAACTGTTAAAATGTATAACAGTTTGACTGTTTTTACTGTATTTTATATCATATAAATGTAGACGTGTAGTGCAGAAGAAACAGAGCTCAAAACATCTAAAAACCTGTTGTCATACTATCATACTTCTTTTTCAAGATTATTTTTCTTTCTAAAAATCTAAATAGCATTAATTTTAAACTGAAATATTTTCTAACAATGTAAATGTCTTTGACCAATGTAATGCAGCCTTACTAATTGAAAGTGTAAATAGAATAATAATAATAAATAGTAATAGAAGCATCTTCACTACTGGTCTCAGATTTTAGGACTAAATATACGCACCCTTAGTGCTTTGTTCACTCAACATAATACATCCATAATATACATAAGTTTAATCCACCTAATTATGAGTAATTGTGATGTATACATGTCTGATTTTGAAGCCCATCTTTCAATGAATGCAGCACTCAGTGAAAATGGATGTTATTGTTATATGTGTCTGTGTGTGTGTGTGTGTGTGTGTGTGTGTGTGTGTGTGTGTGTGTGGCATTTTACACATAATTGAATGCAGCTCAGCTCCGGCGTTTCGCACTTCAAAGAGCTTCCAGTTTGGCTGTCACAGACTCGACAGCTGGCAGATGAAACGTATTTTGGAGCACTCACACACAATGCTAAACACACATACAAGGACATATTTGGTGCTTCTGAGGAAATCTCTGAAAAGTCAGACAAAGGCAGTTGAGTCGAAACAATGGAGGAGCATAAGTTCAGTCCACATAATACCTCACCATATTCACCTATGATATATCTGACCCTAATTTTGAACCCTCACTTAACTATGAAATAAAAATCTTTGCCTTTTTGTTTCATCTAGACACAAAAAAAAACTTCACACTGTTGCCCTCTTATAATCTATCATTTTAATATTTAGCAGTAATATACTGAACATCAGCTCTCTTGGAATGTCACACGGCCAATCAAATAAGGGGATTGGAACTAACTTTTGAATAAACAAATCTTTGTCCAATCAAATGCTCTCTATATGAGAATGTCACTCCCCCTAATAGAATATACAGTACATATAGTGACTAAAAGTTATCGGCTATTTAATTATGGTTAGTCTTGCTCTTGTTTTAGTAGGAAATATGTCAGTAAAGGTATTCATTAAATCATTTATTGGGTTATAAGTTTAGTGATTCACACATAGACATGCTGTTTAGTAGTAATAGGAATTAAGCAATCACATGAACCTAGTCGCACTTGAGTATCAAACTGCTCTCAGAAATAACTGTCAACATGAATCTATTGAGTTGTAGCATCCAAGGCATGAAACCATACCACATTTACAGTGAAATGATGAAACCAGCCATTATGTACTTGTGTCTCACTTGAAGTGGCACTTCAGCTGATGTGCTAACCCAGTGGTGTACACAAGACAGTTTAATTATATCTCTGACTTGTGCTGTGATAAAACCTTTAGCTTCCATTGTGTGGAATTGAAAAGCCCACCACGGCGGACTGACATTTTCGGAAATTTCTAACAGAATTCATTGTTACACTGCTTTACACAATAACACACAGATGTATATGGACACACACTTATACACAGCAAAATCTGCAACCAGGGTTACATCATTGTGTGTGTGCAAAGTTATGAGAAGATAAAGTTATGCTAGGGCTAAAAAAATAAAAAGTCATGAAATTTATCTTGTTTTCCTTTCGTCCTGTCACATCGCTTTCAGCAAGCATTTAAGACACAATTTAAAAATCATCTTATAGACACATCTAGAAATGGAGAACAACAAAAAGATATAGTCACTGAAAGACAATGTGTTCCAATAAACCCCAGTCTCCTTGACTCATTCACACCTTGCACATTTACATCCGAAACTCAAAGTAATCTTCTGTTTCTCTTTCTCTCTCCCTTCCACCATCTTGCTTTGTGTCTTAGTGAGCCATAGGGTCATGGGGGTCAACAAGTGTCCATAAGGAGATGGGACCTATAACAATTATTCTCTGTTGATATAAGTACACACTCAGTGTTGCAAACACACTTGAAATACCAAAATGCTAATGCTAACTTTTACTGAGGCGCTGTGGGACTGGGCTGTTTAAACGTGAGAGGGAGATCTGAGGTCAAGAAGGAGATTAAACATCAGTGCATCTCACATGGTGTATGTGTGTGTGTGTGCATGACGTGTGTTTGCTAATACTCTTTCTTACATGTCAGTCCGACACATGTTGTTATATTTCACAGGCAGAAGCAGAAGGTAATTTTGCTGTACAGCCACACACTATATTTTTCACTTGATTATAGAACATGTGTCAGAAGACACCTATAACCTAGTATAGGTTTTAGCCTTTTCCACCTGCAAGAGTTGTTCTCTTTTCTCACTTCATCAGTAGTGTCTATCTCTCACTCCCCCGCTCTCTCTCTGTCTAAAAGCAGAATAATATAGGCTTGATAAGTGTCTCGGTTCATTCTTACACCCCACTGGAGACTTGAGGAACAGAGGTCAATAATCAAACTCACTGGATCTCACCTGTGCGGTGCACGTACCTAAGACTGCAAGCTTTTATCTCTTCCATTTACTTCCTCTTCTCTGTCATTACTTTCTAACTTTAGTGTCTCAAGGGGACAGTGTGCAATACAGTATTTATTGTGAAATTTGAGTAAAGATACATGTGATTTTGCACACTTAAATAACCATGAGCAAAACTGCCAAGTTGCATGTAGTTATTTAATACACAAGATAAAAAAGTCTGATTTGCACATCAAATCTCCATCCATTTGGATTTGACAGTTTAAATTAATAAACTTAATCTGATGCATATTTATCACTCAGGCTTAAATGAAAAAGAATGAAATGTTGTGTAAGAAGACTAATAAACTGAATGTGTTTTGAATACATAATAACCAGGTTTATATATTTATTATAAATCATCCAATTTGCTTCAACCTAATACATTTTAAATAAATCTTGTTTGTTCCACATCTAGCCACATTTAATCCATGTTTAAACTGATTCCATTTTCAAAATTAACAAATGTGTGCTCTAAACAGTTTTAATAAAATGCATTTTGAATCTAATTTAATTATTTAAATTAAATCAAAGTTATGTAACATTTTTAAATAATACACAGTTCCATGGAGTGAGGTAACAAACACATTTGTGAGACAAGTAAAGTTGTTTTATAATTTTATATTTTATAATTGTCTCATAAGTAATAAATTATGAGCAATTACTGTGAAAATGCAGATAGACTCATTTTAACACCACACATTACATAGGATTGAAATGAATGTGATTAGCATACTAATGTATGCTGTGGTTCCCTAGTAGTCAGCTGCATTACTTTTCTTTCATTACTTTGATGTGTTATCGTATTGCATCCATGTACTTCACAGTTTAATTTAATGTTTAAGAAACCCATTTCCGACTGCGTGGACCCACTGTGTTGAATTAAATTAAGTTCAGCCAAAAGAAATTTTTTTAGTCAGTTTAATTACATCTAAGCATAGTAATGCGTTGTGGCAAAAACCAGTTCATTTGACATCCAATCATTTTATGGATATTTCTAATTCAGATGGATACAAAGTCATTAGTATGGCTGATTTCCTTTTGTGACAGCTGCTTAAAAGTTGCAGAGTATACATTTCCAGATTTTCTCCCTCTTAATTGAAAATTCTTGACCGACAGATTTCAATTTGTTGCGGTCTCTGAGCACAATACTGAAGGAAGATGGGTTTTTTTCTTTTTCTTTTTTCTCTCCCCTAAAGTCTTCATCACAATATCCAGAGCTTGGTATTCTATAGCGTTCATCTGGGCCCAGTACTGATCCAGCTACAAGCATGCATGATTTTCAATTCTGATAATGACCTGGATATCAGAGCAGCTGTCAAGAAAGCATGATAGAGACAGGAAGAGGAAGATTATTGTGCAGTGCAGTGTGGAGGGGGACTGATGTAGATGTATTTTGCTGGTTCAGTGCTCAGTGCACACCTGTGGTCAATCTGCTCCCATATATAAGAAATATCATCATCATTTCTCTGCTAGTTCTTCATCCAAAATTACCTTGATAGAATTAACACATACAAGATTTACACAGAAAGGAATATTACTGTACTGCATACTGTAGAGTATGCTGAGTGAATTACTTATACAACAAATATTAAAAAATGTATGTTGTTGTCACAAGTCTCAAGTTAAAAAAAAAATGTTGGCTTCATCCTGTTAGGTCATTTTGCTAGGTTATTTTTTATTATTTTCAACTGGACACTGGGTGTTTCACATTAGGGCAAATATTGTGCATATGCTGCAAATTACAAACTAGTTTAGCATGATCAATAATCTCTAATCTATTGATTTAGTTAATTTAATTAGGTTAATGAATTCTGTTGAAATAATAATGTTAATCATTACATCAATTTATTTTGTGTAATTTAAACTTAAATTTCATTGTTAACTAATAATAATAAAAAAAGGTTTAGTAGTGATTTAATGAAATTGTCTTGAAACTGTGGTTCTAGTTCACAGCATGCTTTGCTAATGTGTCTAATGCTGTTATGTTTGATGATTAAAAGAGTTTCTGTTATGTTGAAGTGCTCGTGGTTAAGGTTGTGGCTGGTCACATGAAGGTGTACACTGCATCAACCATATTTGCAATGACTGTGCTAATGCCAGTGACAAATATCTTATTTGTTCATTAACTTCGATGCTAAATGAGGTACTTTTAGTGTGTTCTATGCTGAATGTTAGGTTCAACTGGAAAAAAAAATTGTTTGCGCACCACTACCCAATTGTCTCTAACTTAATATTTTTTTGTGAGTAATCAACTTTTAGAAAAATTGTGTTTATGCTGCAAATCATTAAGTCCCTTTATAAAAAAAATGATGCAAACTGCTGTGTTAAGTTTTTGTTGCTAAACCATAATATTTAATTTAGTTTAGTTTTCAATTACAATTTACTTGACTGTCTGTTTTATGAGATATTAAACACAGAACATCCAATATCTTCTTTACGATTTCTTTCTTTCTACTGCAGGGCATTGATTCAGGTATCGCACCAGTTACCACCTTTGCTAATCCAGCAGCCCTTTGCGATCAGGACATCTAGCCGTCCATTGGGCTGGCTGAGGGCATTCCTGACTCACACCTGCCTCATTAGGGCTGGTGTGATGTGTGTGTGGACAGATGGCCTTGCTGTTTTGATGGCCTTGTTTTTTTTAAATATTATTTTTCAGATAACATTATATACACGTACTGTTCATTTTTCTTGAAAGAAAGTAATACTTTGGTTCAGCTAGAACCCATTAAATTGATCAATTAAATTAAATTGATAATGCTTTTAATACTTTCTAATTCTAATAAATATAAAGTATTAATATAAATATGAGACAAAAACTTTCACTTCCACCTTCAAATGCTGTTCTTTTTTAACATTCTAGTCATCAAAGAATGACGCAATTGTGTCAGGGTTCCCACAAACATATTAAGCAGCAAAACCATTTTTAATAGTTATAACAATAATAAATGCTTTTTGAGCAGCAAATTAACAAATCAGAATGATTTCATAAGGATTGTGGGACATTGAAGACTGGAGTAAAGTCTGCTGAAAATTCAGCTTTGCATCACAGGAATAAATTACATTTTAAAAGTATATTAAAATTAGCTCTCAGTCGATTCATATTTTGAATTAATTAATTATGTGGTGTGTAATTAAACGTGGCTATGAAATACCCACAAAAGATTATTTAAAGCTGTCATGGGGTTAAATGAGAAAGAATCAAATAGACATTACAAATAGTAGCTTTATAAAAAAAAAAAAAAAATTGAACGTTAAAGAAGATAATCTGCGAAACCTCAATTTTTTTTTTTTTTTTTTTCATGCAATGAAAGTCACTGGTTACCAAATCAGCTTTGTTATGACATAAGGGTGAGTAAATGATGACAGATTTCTTTATGTTTTTGGTGTACTATACCTATCCCTATTAAAGCTGCAGTAGGGAACTTTTGTAAAAACTTTTGTCATGCGCTCCCGGTAAAAAACAACCAATCAGAGCTACGGTCCTTAACTTTGTTTGTGTTCAAAATGTAGAAAAATGTACATAATAAGCAAGTACATCATGAATCCATTTTCCAAACCATGTTTTTAGCTTGTCCTGAATCACTAGGGTGCACCTATAATAAGTTTTTATATTCGGACTATTTTAGATTGCTTCGGGGGCACCGCGGCGGAGTAACCCAGATCCTTTGTGATTCTTCATAGACATAAAGAGAGAAGTAGTTCCGGCTACAATGTTCTTCCGCAAGACGCAAGCAGTTCTGTTTATTAACCGCTAGAGCATCAAAAGTTACCTACCGCAGCTTTTATGTGTATTTATTTATCTTTTTTTTTTATGAAATGATATTCTAAGAAACTAAAACTGCCAGCAGGAACCTTTAAATGTCTTTATAAGTCATCCATTTATTTGATTCGTTAAAACGGCTGATTCATTCAGGAATTAAGTAAATGGCTCTTTTTATGAATGGGCCTTTGAATCATTGGTTCACCCGATTCATTCAGAACGAGGATTCATTCAGAAACTAAACAGTTCTGCAGTCACTTTATAGGTAGTATTTTTGTTGGCAAAACGGAGCAAAAATGCACAATATTAACTTCTTATTTAATGAACTGTTGTATAAAATCACATTAGTGCAAAAACAGCACTTGTGATATCACTTATCGTAATATAAATAAGAGACAAAAAGTCATCAGGGACATTTTTGTCCCCATATCTTGAATTTTAGGGCATAATTGCATAATATTTGTCAACATTCAACAATGAAATGTAAGATGATGTACAGGTCTGGGGGCTGGCCGATAAAATATTTTAATTGCATACATTATTTATAACTTATTAAGTTAACATGTTAAACGGACAGCCTTAATTAAAATAGAAAGCAGAATTTTTAAAATTGTAATAATACTTAACAATATTACTGTTTTTACTGTTTCTATAGAAAGAAAGAAAGAAAGAAAGAAAGAAAGAATGAATGAATGAAAAAAATAAATAAAAATAAAAATGCAGTCTTGCTAAGTATAAAAGGTGAAAACATTAAATAAAATTCTGCATATTTTTCAGTCAACAGACCCAACAACAGGGTCTTTATTTGTCACAAATGTTTCCATATAGTGCATCATGAACTGACTTTAAGTGTGCAATGATACAATGGTGATTTCTTTTGGGATTTAAACCAGCAACCTTTAGATTTAAATCTTAGCCACTATAACCCTTGATCCCCATGTAGAAGATCAAAAGCAACCTTCCCCCAACACACACAAGCCCCTTTTCCATGGAAATTAGTCATGTTAAATGCTTTTGACCGTGTCGGGCATTGCACATTTGCTTCTCTTAATCATCTGCAGAAATATGTACATATATTATCATAATCAAAGACTAAGCTGCATGACATCATCTATTCCGTGCTGAATTTTAGCTGACTTTCATTAAAGTTAAACATACAGCAGAGCTCTTAATATGTCCAGACAGTCAACCAGTCATGACAATGTTGATTTATTAGACTGAAATAGCATCCTGTTTCTTCTTTGTTTCCTAAAATTGGTTGGCTGATAAACAGTGTTTGTGTATATTTGTGTGCGTGGATCTGCACGTACTTGCATGTGTGTCCGATGATAATTTTAAGGTGTCTAAACAGACCCATTCACGCTAACCTACAGAGGCACACATTCATACACTGCTGAAATATTGCTTGCCATGTTTACAAAGAGAGGCAAACTAATTAGCTGCGCCGAGGGAGTGATTGTGCATGAACATACTGTAGGCCGTTTCATAGATTTGTTCCAGTAATAATGATTTAGATGATTATAGATCAAGTAAATATTGATATAACAGTAGGTCACGTGGTGTGCAAGAGAACCATATATCTTACCTTCTGTGATTTTGTTTAATCTATTACAAGAGCACAACTAGGAGTGTCAAAAAGTACAGTGCAGAGGTTTATGGACTTCCTGTCACTCCCTGTTTTTGCATGAATGGGAATTGATCTTACCAGCTGCACATAAAGGAGGATTTCTTTGATGAGACCTCATTGCTAATGGAAAGTACTGAAGCATTCAGGACATCAGTTTGATATGTTGTGACACTTTAATTTAAGAATCTTGTCATTCTCTTTAACCCATGATTCTCATGTATTAGAAAAACCACATAGAGTGAAAAACAGTGCCATTTTCTGATTAAATATAACACCAGCCTGATGACTATGAATTGCAGTCATTAAATAAAAGGATTTCCATTTCATATTTTAGTATCTCATATTTCTATTGCATTTTTATCATTGAAAATTGGATAAATGGATAAATTCACCCAAACATCCTGTCATCATTTACTCACCCTCTTGTTTTTCCAGTATGACTTTCTTCTGTGGATAGTATGGAAAAATAAAATGTGCTGGTTGTTTATATAATTACAGTAAGGATCAGAATACTTTAAAAAGCAAACAATAGCATAAAAAACTGGTCCATATAACATTTGTGTGCTATATTCCGAGGCTTCTGAAGTCATATAGCTCTGTTTAAAGAAAAAAGTGTTATTTACTGATAAAAAAAGTGTTATTTACAAATCTTACTGACCTCAAACTTTTGAACCGAAGTATCTGTATGACCTTCTAACTCGAATGCTATTGCATGTCAAAGTTTATTTATATTTTATTGTTACACATTAGTCTGCTCTTCTGGAAATTTACACCTGTATGTCTTCAGTGCCCTTTAAAGTCTGGCATAAAAGTGCTTTGCAAAAAATATATGAATAAATTTATATATAACCAAAAATGGAAAAGGATGCTGGGCGAATACCAATTTTTCTAGTTATGAAAAATATAGAACAGGAATAGAAAAGGTTTTGTGATAATTTGCTGCTGTATTATCAGTGGTGTGCACGTATGTGCATGTCTGCGCTCTGTCTCTGTGCTTCCCTGGGGAGTGAAGGACGGTTGATGGGATGGTAATGAAGGAAGAGGAAGAGAACAGGAGTGTAGAGCTGACACTTATTACTGCAGGTGAGAACCACGACGGTGAAACCCACACAAACAATTTCTCACCTCTAAAACCTCTAAAAGCCATGTATTTACATGTATCTCTACCAGTCGCATCCACACGCTAATGCATTTCCTTTAACCATTTAAGTGTGTGTTAATCATGTCAAAATCTGGCACATGCACAAAGTTTATGTCTTTTGTTTGCCAGCTTGGCACATATGCCATGCTATTTCTGTGGAGGGCTGCAACAACTACTTATCTCTCTGAGAAGTGTCTGTGTGTGATAAGTATGTGATTAACAGCTGAAATAACACCTTTCAGAGATACTGATCTGATGGACAGAACACAAGCCAGTGTGTATGTGTGTGTGTGTGGAGGATCCAGCTCTCTTTCTCAATCTTAACATTCTCAGAACATTCTTCTGCCTCTCCCTTATTTTTATTTTGTTTAAATCTGTCTGTTACCTTAATTCAAATTGTGTAACTTCCTCCCACTGTACCTATTTTTGTAGACTTAAATGCATTGCATGTGGTCCTGCTAAATTACAAAAGTACTGATCTCAAGTCAAGTCACCTTTATTTTTATAGTCCTTTATACAATATAGATTTTGTCAAAGCAGTTTTACGGTGTTAAACAAGAAAATAGTGTATCGATGATGCAGAAGGACAATAGTTAAGTCAAGTTTTCAGTTAAAGTCAGTTCATCATTGATTTAGTGATGCCATCATCCTGCTCAGTTCAGTTCTCTTCAAATAGTGTCTGTGCAGTCAAGCTGAAAATATTGCCAGGAATTAAGTGTCCTCAACTAATAAAGCCAAAGGAACCAAAACTCCGTCAGTGACAGAAATAAAAAAAAAAAAAAAAAAAAAAACCTTGGGAAAAACCAGGCTCAGTCGAAGGGACCAGTTCTCCTCTGTTATGAAGAAACCAACATGGTGTGGTTTAATTACAGGCTGCAGCACAAATCAGATCTGGTCTGGATACAGATTTGGATCTGGGTTGCTGTGGTGACCTCAGAATAAGAATAAGATGGACTACTATTAGCTTAAATGCAAGTCTTCTTAATATGTAACAAGATGTAACAAGTGTTTAAAGGAAGCGTTCCCGGTTCGGGTTGACCTAGTTAATGCAACCTAACAATACTTTAAATAATGGATTTGAATTATAGAAATGTGATAGTGTGTTATGTGTATGCCAGGTTGAAGAGAATAGTCTTTAACCTTGATTTAAACTGACAGAGTGTGTCGGCCTCTCAAATAATGCTAGGTAGATTGCTGGGGCACTAAATAGGAAAAGGATCTGCCGCACGCAGTTGATTTAGATATTCTAGGTATTATCAAATGGCTAGAGTTTGAGATCGCAGCAGATGTGAATTACTATAATGTGATAAGAGCTCACTCAGGTACTTAGGAACTAAACCTTTCCGTAAGCAATTAGCAAGATTTTAAAATGTATACAATGTTTAATAGTGATCCAGTGTAGTGTTGACAACTGGGAAATTATGATGGTCATTTTTTCTGGTTCTAAGAACTCTAGCTGCTGCATTTTGAACCAGCTGGAGTTTGTTTATTAAGTACAGTATGCAGAATAACCACCATGTTGTGGTGGAGAGTGTCAAATGCAGCACTAAGATCAAGCAACACTATGATCAGAAGAGATAACACCATGATCAGAAGAGCAGGTCATTTGTAACTCAGTGCTATGGTACGGTTTAAAACCTGACTGAAAATCTTCACAGATACCATTTTTCTCTAGGAAGAAACATAGTTGTTAGGATATTGCCTTTTTCAGTATCTTTGGGAGGGAGATTTGAGATTGGTCTGTAATTAACTAATTCTCCAGCACTGAGGTTTTTATTTTATTTTCGGAAGTACTGTAATATTTTTGACATCCAATTAAAATTAGATTAATTTGTTTTTGGGTTTTCCAAGCAGATACACAAAACATCTGCCAACAGGAAAATATATAATATACTAACCTTTGCTGCCAGATCATTAATAAGGCCTCCTCAGTTGGCATGATGTGATATTTGCTGTGTTCTCACTGGAACCCTTTTCTTTCTAAAACAGACCAGTTCTGCAAGGTATGAATAGATTATTTAGATTAGAATATCTTATTTGGACATGTCATTTCCCACCTGTCATTTCACATCGGAGTTTCCTATCTTTTCCATAATTTCCGTCTCTAACCTTGTAAGTTTCATTGTGCATTTTTAGGCAAACTCTATAGAGAAATGTTTAGAGTTTAGAGTGTGAAACGTGAGAATCAGTCCAGGGTGTTGTCATCGTGATGAACAACATTCGCCTCACTCAAAACATCCCCTGCTTTAGTGTTACTGAATATCCTGCCAGGTTCAGACATAATGATACATCTGAGCTTCTATATCCTAAGATTTGGAGACTATAGATTAAAGTCTGGCAGTTCTGATATGACTGATATTAAAATCAGAGTATAATTATGAAAGCAATTTTATCATACAGGAACCAATAATATTAAAGAATCAGTATAGCTACAACTCTGAATTCCATCTGTCTGTCTATTGCCCTTCCCCTTCCTCTTACACACACACACACACACACTCTTTGTTAATTTAATCAGGTTCCAAATCTGCTTATTTCTATCAGTATAATGAACTGTAAATAGTTTGCCGAACACTCTCCTTTAACAAAGTACATAAATGTATTTTCATCTGCTCTGAATTAAAACTAAAATGCGGAACAGATAATTAGTGAGCTGCACAGACGTGTCTGAGACCTGTGATTGACAAGAGTAGGAGGGCAAATGGAATGAATTTTATTACCCTTTTTTCCAGGAGGATATTTATAAAGCCTCAAATGAATTATGACAAAGTGGCCCCCACTGATGACATCTGACTCACTCTTTCATGTCTCTCTCTCTCTCTTTCTCTGTCTCAGATTGTCTCTTAAGATTCAAGATTCAAAAGCATAATAAAACCAAGCATATACTGTACATCTCTAACTTTCTATAAGTATTGATGAGAATAAACTCTTAAAAATAAAGGTTTCAAAAGGAATTTTTTGCAGAGATGTCATAGAAGAACAATTTTTTGGTTCTTCAAAGAATAATTCAGAACCTTTCAATTAGTTCTTAAAAGAAACACTTTTTCTTAATTTAAAGAAAATCTAAAAAACCTTCTTTCAATATATTTGTGCAGTAGAAAGGTTCCATGAATGGAACATTTTCTTTATGGAACCATGGAAGCCATTAAAGAACATTTACTTTTAAGGGTGTGTGGTAGGAGGAATGGTGTCTGTATTTGAGAGAGATATGAAGAACATGTTTGAGAGGGGGCTTTTCCTCTAGGTAACTCAAGCTGAAAGAATTCAAACGGCTATCTTTAATTATCCTTTAACCGTTATTTCCCATTCCATTAGTCTTGGGAAGCAGCCGTCCATATAAACACTCTGACTCCAAAGCCTTTCCTGGATCCATGTCTGAAAGAGTGAAGGATTTCTAGGACTAAAGCAATCTAACATACTAACAGACTGAAAACCAGCCTTGATGCATTATTCAAATGTAGGAACAATGAGGTTGTTTGAACCCTTCAATTAGTAATTTCCTTGTTTTTCCAATGTTTTCTGTTTAACTGTGTTTGTCTTTTTTAGCCCAAGGCTTTTTTGCCAAAGTCTGGGAGCTTTTGCAAATATCACACAGCCATTTAAAATAAAATATATATTTTTAAAGAATAGCATATACTTGAAATAACAAATATTTTATAACATTATAAATGTATAATTTTATATTCATTTAATACATTTTTGCACAATAAAAGTAACAATATATATATATATATATATATATATATATATATATATATATATATATATATATATATATATATATATATATATATATATATATATATATATTAAAGTCTTAATATAGTCTTATAGCTTTAATGTGCATCTTATAGCTTAAATGATTTTATTTCATTTCTTGTAACGGATAACTTGTAATCTGTAATGATAGCTTGTAATTCAGAAAGTGACTCAGATGTTCATTCATTAATGGCTATGAGGTGAGTTCAGGTCAGTAAAGTATTTTTCAAACTGATATCTCAGCTTTTATTGTTACTATACATTTTACATATTTATTTTCTGCAAAATCAAACTGCCGGTCATTTTGTATGTTCTCACTGAACAAAACAAGAGTATGGATTTACTATGGATTCTGAAACTGCACTGGTTGTTTTATGATAACTCAATAGAAAGACAATTCTCATCATTATTTTTGGAATCTTTTTATTGCATCACACTCAATGCCATTTATAAATTCGTATTATTACTTTTGATGAAATATGGCACAGGAAACACTCACCTTTGCATTATATTTTGCTTCTGAAGTTGTACAGTAGCATTGTGTAATCTGAATCCAGATAAAAAATGGCAGAATGTGACAATTGTCAATGGGCAAACTAACTTAATTTGGCAGAAAGAAGTTTCTAATTAAAAAACATTTAAAAGAGGTCTCTTAATCTTCATCGGGGAAGTCCTGGCCTAATGGTTAGAGTGTCGGACTCCCAATCGAAGGGTTGTGAGTTCGAGTCTCGGGCTGGAAGGAATTGTGGGTGGGGGTAGTGCATGAACAGCTCTCTCTCCACCTTCAATACCACGACTTAGGTGCCCTTGAGCAAGGTATCGAACCCCCAACTGCTCCCCGGGCGCCGCAGCATAAATGGCTGCCCACTGCTCCGGGTGTGTGCTCACAGTGTGTGTGTGTGTGTGTTCACTGCTCTGTGTGTGTGCATTTCGGATGGGTTAAATGCAGAGCACAAATTCTGAGTATGGGTCACCATACTTGGCTGAATGTCACTTTCACTTCACTTCACTTAAATGACAGTAGTTGTTTTCTACAGCTTGTACAATAGAAATCTTTTTATTTATTTTCCATTGAGAGATTCAGGATTTTGTATGCTGAATCATGTTTAAATACCACAGTGCAGTGGCAGTCCCAACTCACATATTGCCCTAGGCAAGATAAGACTTTATTTATTTATTTTTAAATGCAAAGGTCCGTATGAGGTGTCTAAAATGTCAGCAAGGAACTGAATTTTAAGTGCATCTTTGGTGACCAGAAAAGCTTTGTAGTTTGGCAGGTTTTGAGACAAAGCTTATTGAATGTATGGATTTCACCAACAAAAAAAAAAAAAAACAAACACATGGGATCAAAACAGAAGACTTCATAAATAAATAAATCAACTATGCTAATAATGGAATGAATGACATTGAAAGAACGAAAAAGTGGTGCTTTGGCACAATGTGACAATGAACAGATGTTCAAACAGTGCCCTCTGGCCTGTGTGTGTGCATGTATGTGAGCATTTGTGTGTTTGTGCAGGGGGGTTGGAGTGTTTAAAGCAAACCCAATGTGTTTTAGAGATTAGGGGACACACAGAGAGCACAGAACAGTACAGCACACCATGAACCCAAAAGAACAAAACTATCTCACAAGATTTACGGCAGAGAGTAAGTGAGAGAGAAAGAACAGGAAGCTGGAGGAAAAGGATAAACCAACAGAGAAGAACTCCAGGTATTCCGAATTCCCTTAGGCACATGCAGAGAGGAAATGGGGTAAGGACAGTGAAATACATCAAAAGAAGAGAGGAGTGAAAGAATAAGAGAATGATTGTGGAAGGGAGAGAAAAAACTCATTTATTTCCCGGAAGACCAAAAGAAAGTAATCAAAAATTCATGATGTCTTCTGTAGTACCATGCTGCTTTTGATTTGAACTTTTCCTACTTCTGACTGGCTCTGTCAAACTGTTATTGTGACAACCCAACAGAGAGGCCATTTCAGAAAAAACTGTTAGAAAGACTGAGGCAGGGGTGATTTTAGGATTTTTTAATGGGGTGGCACAGGGGGGATTAAGAACCAGTCAAGGGGGCCCATGGGAAAAATCAAGTGCTCCAAAACAAGTGGGATGACACAAAACAACGCATTTCTCTTTAAATAAATAACATAACAATTCCTATTTTAAGCGGTGCTGGTGCATCGCGGTTGAATAACACAACTAACCACAAACTCTTTCAACATACATTAACCTATTTCTTTCTCTCTATCTCTCGCTCTCTCTATATATAGTATATCTGTATGTGTGTATGACCTGTGCTGGTTAAAATGATTTGGAATACGCACAGGCTAATTTTGAGCTACAGGCAAAAACAAAAAATCGATTTTGAGGTTTTCACAAAAATGAAATCAAAAAATGAAATGAAAATCAATGAAAAAAAAAATCATCAAGCCCTCATCTAGGGATCCCAGTGCTCCAAATAATAGTTTTAGATGTTTGATTACCTTTATTTGTATGTTTTTTGAGAGGAGTAACTTTTCTCCACTCGCTTCAAATGCTGACTGTCACCCAAAGCATGTGCATACATCTACACATATGCACAACTTTATAGTATTTAAGTATTCACGCAAACATAATCGGTTATGTCTTAAGTGAACGTTTGGGGAACTAATGGGGAAAAACATCTGTTTTGCAACATTACATTAGATCTGTGCATTACGGTAAGTCTTAATATAGGCCGCCTCATTAATATTAATCTAACAATAAGAGAATCACTTGCTGCTCTTGATTGAACTGCTTTTAATAATCAATTTATTTGTAATGAACACACTAAAGGGATTTTTACATTTGATGATTTGGTTTTACATGTTTTTTTGTTTAGATGTAAAATTATTTTTTTTATTTGTATATCTCTATATGTGTGTTTGTATGTGTGAATGTGTTTGTTCATAACCAGGCAAATGGAATCAAGAAAATGTCAAGTGGATCATCGCACTTGCATCGTTTTGCATCAAGTTCTTCTGCTCAGTGAAGTGTGACTATTTCATCTTGAGTGTTCACACAGACCATATCTTAAGTCTCCACACACATACACACACAAACACACACACACACACACACACACACAAACTCTTCAATCTCTTCACACAAATGACATGGCCAGACACGCTCTCCAAACCAAGTACATACCAACTGTCATAGATAACAGGCACAGACAAACAGTAGTTGTGTCTGTTACATGTGGTCATCCATTAGAGAAAAGAACTCACCAGTTATACATTGAGGACATTCAGTTGAATGAAGAATACAGCCTGAGACACTTTGATTGGGTTTGCCAGGTTAGTGGCATCAAATCTTTGAAAGATATACAACTATGTATAGGCTTTGTTTTCTGAATGATGTCTCTGAAATAATCTGTATTTTTCATTATAAATCTGAAATATTGATTACAAAATATGCACACATTTGGTGATTTCTGTATGTCCCATTGTAAGGTTGTTGCACACAAGTCTATTGGTTTGTTAACTATTTCAGACAAACAAATCACACTTAGGCCCAATCCCAATTCTACCCCTTAGCCCTTCCCCTTTCCCCTACCCCTCCGTTTCACGCGTTCACGTTAAGGGCTATATGTGTGTATTGTAAGAGCTACACGACAAATGATGACGTGTGACGGCATAGTAGTGGTGTCCCAATCCTTAGAGGAATATTTTCTCCCTTACCCCTTGACACTCTGTTTCAAGGGACAAGGGGAAGGGGTAGGCGGATGTTGTAGGGGAAGGGGAAGGGGAAGGGGAAGGGGTATAAAATAGAATTAGGATTGGGCCTTAGAGTGCATGTGTAAAAAAAAATAAAAAAAAGAACAAATGATGTGAAAAAAAATAAAAAAGATAAACAAATGTTTTAGCAACAAGGTTCGGGAGGAGCGCATCAGATACTTAGCCTAATCAACCCAGGTGGACCACAATCAAGTAACCAATTCTATAGTATAATTATCGCTGACTTACCTCTATCCATTGATGGTTTATCAGCATCCCTCCTCCACCATATCTCCTCACTTTGAGTTCACTTTATAAATAAAGAGGGAAGGGGGTTACTCTAGGTTCAGGCCATTCCCAAGCTCGGACCCTTACCCCGGACAGCACGCCAAATATGCATACCATACCTCAGCTAATTATATGTAAGCGTGAACTCATGAAAAAAACAAAAAACAACTTTGGTTGGCCTCTTACCTGTGTGAAAGACCACTTCCTGTCTATGTGGGTGGTTCTTGACAGGGTATTATAGTAAAACTTAAACCATAAAAACCTTCTATCACATAATTACTACAAACTTGTCAACACTTGACACTTACCACTGAGAAAAATCCTGCTCCAGTCGTGCTTGCGAATCAGTCTCTTGTCAATCAGCCAGTTCAACCATATCATCATCAGATTCTGGCCCGAATTGGTAAGGTACAATCATACCATCTTTTATATGTATTAACAAGTTTCCATGGCTGTCATTCAGTCATGGAAATAGGCGTTTCGTTTCATTCTATCTACAGCTCTGGACCAATCACAAAGGATTGCAGAGTGCTCACTGAAAGGAGTGGTTTAGAAAGACTGATTCTTTGAACTGCTTCACACAAGTCGTTTGTGAATCATTTAGAAATTAGGCAAAATGTAGTCTATTTTTTTGAGAAAACTAAGATGTTTTTTGACCTTGCGTGCATGTAAAGCTATTTTAGGAGGCTCATAAAACACTATGAGCAACCTTTAAAATGGCATAATAGGGACACTTTAACAAGCTGTTATGCTGCCGCTTGGACCGATGAAGCGGAGAATGTACAGCAGTTATCAAATGACTAAATTATTATATTTGCTCAGCTGGGTGCTGGGGTCTTCTATATCGGATTGCAACGTATATCACTTTGTTAATTAAACATTACACATAGTGCATGTCTAATTAGAGTAAAGCCAGTCAGTGTGATAGCCCAGGCTCACATAGTCATAGCCCACAAATGTTGACCCGGTCGGCGTTGTACATGGTTCTTCAGAGCAGCAGCAGTACTTATGTCTTGGCAATAGATCTGCTTATTTGGGGTGTTTTGTTTTGTTGTTTTCTCTTGCTTTGTGGGGGTTATGTCATGTATGCTATATTTGCAGCAGCAATATTTCTAACATGCTCACAGCAGCATGTTGTGGATGTATTGGCAGTAGAATGTCTCGGTACTTGCTCTGCCGCAGCAGCATACATACATACATACATAGCTTTGTGGATCTAACAATGTTTAAAAGACATTAAATACTTTTTTCAAAAATTCATTTTAAGTATTACAAAGTTGTCATTGTTTGGGGAGGAATAAAAAATATAAGTGTGTTCTTTTTTAAATGTGGTGCAGGTGTGTTGAATATAAATGCATTTAAATATAAGACAGGATATTTATAATATTTTACATTCATTATTTATTTATCATAATCTATTTATTTCGAATTATGCAACAATTATATCTCCTTACATTGTTGAGCAAGTGATGTGATGCTAAATTTCTCCAGATCTGCAAATCTACATCTTGACTGAGAGTGAATACATTTTCAATTCTTTCATTTTTGTGTGAACTATTACTTTAGTTATAATTAGGCCTATATTGTTTTGCAATAATGAATAGCTAAGAAAAGAAATCCACTACAACAATCAGTCTAGCGACAAAACACAGTGTCTGACTTTGTCATCAGTATTGCCATGGACAGTTAATATTAGGAAATATCAGACTGCCAAATACCGCAACGGACCAATCAGCATTGAATGTTCCAGAACACAGCATAATAGATGATCTTAATCATTAGCAGTCTTGATTATTAACTACTCCTGGGAGACTTTTATGTAATCAGGCCTGAGAGTGTCAGTCTGCTGCTGAACACTGCTGTCTCACTGTCCTGATTAATCTTTCACCTTCATCAATTCTTTCAGAGAGTTTGACTCTTCATGTCCTATTCCTTTCCTTCACCCTTCTAAGTTCTTCTGAAACTTTAATGTCAGAAGTATTTTTACACCAGCAGTCTGTCAGCGTTATTAGTCTCCTCAGCTTTTAGACACTGTGAGAGATGAGCTGGAGAAAACTGTCATTTCGAAGACTCAGATGTGAAAAGATGAAAAGAGTAACATGATGTAGTCTGGATAGTCTCTCAAGAATGAAGTTCTGCACCTGTTTTAATATGGAAGTGTAAATATTTTAAATAACATGACATGAATCTCTCTAGTTATTTAGGTTTGAATGTTTATGCACCTGTATGGTCAGTTAACACATATAGTGGGTCATTTCTTTCTTTCTTTTTGATAATCTTACACATGTGATTTGTCTTTTTTTTATGAATACGTATTATTGTATACATAGGCACATGACGTATATATACTGTACATATACAAAATACAACGGCATAGTCAACCTCTTTAGCCCACACCTCCTCTCAATGCTTTTCAGTTTGCTTTGGTCTTCTATCTTTCATTCTTAACATTTAGCTCTCTGTGTCCCTGCAATATATCACTTTTGAAGTGAAACCTGAAACTCATTCACCATCCTAGCTCCATCAGTGGAGTCCTCTTTTTCTCTCTCTGCCCCTCCTCTATTTCAATCTTTACTTTTCAACCCTTCTCAGTGTCTTCTCAGCTTTTCTCTCTTGCTTATTTTCTACAGAACAGATGTTTGAAATGGACATGCTTTTCATTCAAACAGTCATCACAGAGCCCTGTCCATGGTGCTGAAACCATGCTTTTATTTTCTTTCTTTCCTTCCTTCTTTTTTTCTTTCTTTCTTTTTCTTAAACCCATTCTTCGGGATGATAATGTTTTCAATTTATTAATTAAAATGGTTTAACTTATATTTCGTGGAACTTACAGTAACAAATATCTAGATGTGTACCTGTCCATATATTATCAAATATAAAAACTCATATAAGATGGCTATAAATCAATTTTACTAGTTCAAAGAAAAACAGTTGAATTATATATTTAATAATAATTATTATTATTTGTCCATTGAATCAAAGTCAGTGTGACCTAACTAACACTTGACTGTGTGCCAAGGTAAGTATTTTTTTATGTTTATATCTATGCATGTATGTATGAATTTATTGGTTTACTTACATACAGTATTTAAATTAATTAAATAATATGACCTTTTATGAAAACAAGGTTTAGGTCATGATTCTTGACTTGACTTTTTTTTTATTTATTAATTTTTTTTTTATTTTTTTACATTTGCAAAATATCAATGAGCATGCACCACACATAAATGAATTCAGTCAAAGTCCCTTTAAGGCAATCTATAGTCTTTGATTCAGTCTGCTTAGGCAGTATTTTAGCTCATGATTAATGGTAACAACACTTGACATTTTTGAAGTTGTTTAATCAACATCCTTGCTGAACAAAGCATAAATGTTTTTCAAAAAATCTCATAAAACAAAAAATCATGAATAGCTTACTTGATGTGTGTTTTGAAGTACATTTATTATTGACTATTATTATAATATATTATAATATTGACCTTTAATATTATTGATATTTTGGCACTATTTTTCTTTCCTTGATCATTATTTTCTAAAATAAGAAAATGATGTATTCTTGTGTCTTTATGAGCTTTGATGGAACTGCTTGAGCCAATCCATTCATATCTGACCTGATGAGTCCTCTAATTACTTACTCTGTCAACCAATCACTGCTTTCAATCACCAGTAAACCCCACAATGATTAATCCTCTCAACCAATCACAGTGAAAGGTCCTAAAAGATTGTTATGCCCAGAGTGCTTTCCTTTCAATATTTGTCCATTAGGTGGTGGTGTTCCGTGGTATTGCCACGAGCATCAGGTACAGGTGTGGAGTGTTACCTGTGATTGGTGTTTTGAGTTTAAAAGATGGAGAGCAGTGGGTGCTGAACTGGGCCTCCATTCATCTTCCTTTTACAACCCTATGAGATAGTTATTTCTTTCTTTCTTACTTATACTTAATTTTTTGTATTATTTGAATTATTATTGATTAAATGTTTATTTGTTAAACTTAAGTCTTCTGTGTGGCCTCCCCTTTTTGTTAATGTTACTTCACTCAGAGCCAGGTGGTAGTAACAGGAACATTTTGAGACAAAATAGTTTTTTAATGTGTTTCTTTCTTACCACGTAAAATGATTAGGGCATCAAAAGTTCAACCCATACAGCAAACAAGGTGACAGAAAGAATGCTTGAACTTGAATATATTACCAGCCTAATGATTGCATCCTGGCATTGCCAGAGTTTAATGCATTGACTGAATTTCATTTTCCATCAGTTTTTATGACTCCACAAGAAGTGTGTTGTGTCCATTTGATGATTTGTTACAGAATTTCTTTCTATGCCAGTGTCAAAATCCAATGGTCATTAAACCTTTTTAGAAGTGCATGAATTTTTAATTAAAGTAGAAGATTCTACAGACATAATTTATGAACAAGCTGTTTGGACTTGAGGATGAAATGATTAATTCAACATAATGCATCCTCTTTAATGTCAATGTAATAACCTTTTGCCCATATTAAAACATCACATGGGGGCATTTTATAAAATACTTTTAAATACTAAACTCTAAAGTTTCATATACCAGAGATGTATATATGCTATTAAACTAAACTAATATATATTTATTATTGTTTTATTAGGATCCCCATTAGCGGCCCATTTAATGGCAGCTAGTCTTCCTGGGGTCCTCTTTAAAAATCTTCACAACATAAAATTATAAAAACCTACACACAAACAGAAAAACATATATATTTGATTTTTCTGTACCAGAGAGATTACTAAACACACATCATGTTGCAGCTGAATACAATTTATTCATTTTGACTAGGGATAACAGAGGGGGTTGTATGATACACAGCTAGAGATGAGAAGTAGGCATGCACATATTGTAATTGTGTATATTTGTTATATTACTAAGTGTGTGATTGAGATTCACTGGGCGACCATATACAGTCACCAGTAAACAGCTAAGGAATACAAATCACAGTATTTCCAGCTGGAATTTTGTGCTAAAAGAAAGAAAGAAAGAAAGAAAGAAAGAAAGAAAGAAAGAAAGAAAGAAAGAAAGAAAGAAAGAAAGAAAGAAAGAAAAACACAAATGACAAAGAATGATAATAAAAAATTAATGTTAACTCTTGTGCTTTCTATTAGTTAGGTATCTCCAACTAGTTATCACATTGCAAAACGGTATTTTTGTCTAATTTGTCTAGTTTTTAAATAAATAAAAACCATTGAACCATAAAAAATTTACTTGAAAATCAACAATGCTTAAGATATCCGTACTTGTTTTCAAAGAAAGTATATTTTATTAAAGTGTACTTTGCCCAAAAGTTTGGGATCATTAAAAAAAAAAAAATTAACCAAGAGTGCATTAATTTAAACAAAAATACAGTAAAAACCATAATATTGTGAAATATCATTAAAATTTAAGGCTGTATTTCATTCCAATTATGATAAAGCTACATTTTCAAAACTTTAAATACATTTGCAGTAGTCATGATCCTTCAGAAATTATTCTAACATGCTGATTTGCTGGTCAAGAAACATTTCTTATTATTAGAAATGATGAAAACAGTTGTGCTGCTCAGTATTTTTGTGGATACCACAATACTTATATTTAGTTATATATATATTTTTAGGTTCCAGATTCAGAAAGATCAACAAAACAGCATTTATTTGAAATAGAATACTTTTGTAACATTATAATTGTCTTCACCGTCACTTTTAATCAATTTAATGCATCCATGCTGAATAAAAGTAATAATAAAAGAATCTTTCTAACACCAACCATTTAGTATATACAGTACATGATGTGTTGTCTTTCAAGTAAATGTAGCTCGTTTCAAGTGTTTTTATCTGGTTTAGTTTGTTTCCAGGATCTTTAGGCATTTAACTTTTTAAATAAATATTTTGTTTTTCAAGGATTTTTTTGAACCTTTACTGTAAAATAAATCAAAAGTACTAATTACAAATACATTTATACACTTTTTATTTATTTAGATTTTTTTTGCAGTGCAAGCCACTGCAATCCTCCATTGTGCAGTCAGTAAGTTAATACTTGACATGTTACCGTTACTCTACAAGAGTCCTTATTTAGTTCCAAGCAAAACAATAATTTAGCTCTAATCCGGATGTAGTTGTCCATGCTCACTGTACATAAACACTGAAAATTGCTCTCAGACTAGGAGAAAGTTTCAAAAGCACTTCTAGGTCAGCGATCTGCATTCATCTTCCTTAATTTGGCAGGCAGGTTGTCCTCTGGTCGGCCACCAGGTGTGTGTGGAGGACCGTGGGGGTGTGTGGGGATGGCCGCTGGGGTGGGAGGCAGACTTCTCTGGTGGAGGTCTCCCGTGGACATGGCCATGGGTTGGAAACCCACTTTGAGGGCTTTGAGGTGGAATCGTGCCTCTCCGTCAACCTGCCCAGGGCTGGAGCTGAGGCGTTGTAGTTTAAGAGGAAGGTCCCCCGTGCTCGAAGCCTTTTCGTACTGCTGCGAGCTCAAACGTAGTACCTTCCTTTGTAGATCTTCTCTACCAGACGAGCTCATTTTCTGGAGTTTGGTGGGCAGCTTGCAAGAAGCGCTTCCAGAGTGCGCCCCTTCCTCACCTGCTTCCAGGCAGTCCATGGAAAACACTCGCTCCCGGTGCGGTGTGACCAGGGGGGAGGTGAGCGAGGATTTCTCCTCATATTCTTTGACGCTGTAGGGTGGCGTGGGAACCTCAAAGGTGCTGTGAAACTGGGAGTAGTCCACCCGAAAGAAGCCCTCTTCCAGAGACATGACTGGTAGAAAGCGGTGACCCCACAACACCTCATCTTCCGTGTACGAGGTACGAGCTTGGCATGTCATACCTGTGAAAAACAGCATATTATAAACAAGTATTACAATGGAGAGGAAAAGTTTATGGTCTAAATGTATTACAGATAAGGATGCTTTCATTGTCAGTTTAGCTTGGCCATGAGAATGATTTATACTGCCCTGTTACTTTGTCCTCCAAGAATGTGATTTAAAGACTCTCAATACATAATGTGCGTATGAAGGCCATGCAAGGCAGAGTTTTAAGACTCCTGCAACCATAATTCAGCCAGAGGCTCATTCAGTGAGTCATAAACACAGCCCGAGCCATAGGTTTACACGGCTGGGCTCTTTCGCTTGTAAACCATCCAGGAAGACTGAAAATCCAATCTGTTTCACAATAAAGTTAAAAACAATCAATAGAGTAATCACAAAACAACTGGCGTTCCTTAAGAATGCATTGTTTTTTTTGCTGTTGTTTTCATTTTCTGCAGAAGAGGAATTATTATTTTCATGGGCATAAACCAGTAAATAAAAAGAAAGATGGAAAATGTATGTTGTCACACTGAAGTAGCATTTGTTTAGGCTTGTGCTTATATTATGCAGTAATTCCAGTCCTCGATTTTATTGACTGAGACTGTCAGTCTTGTGTAGTGGTGAGGACACTTCGATATCTAGGTGGTTTAGTGTGTTTTCTAAATGTGTCATTGAACTGATTTTTGTTCCAAAACAAGTGTTCATAAGTGAGTCATTACATAATAATGAAAGTATTACAATCAAATCATGCCTGAACAAAACTAATGATTATGATTGAGTCACTGAATCATTTACTCAGCCAGTTCATAAAAAAAACAAAAAACAAACAAAAAAAAAAAACACTGAATCATTCATGAACAAATGAATTGATCATCAGTAAGTCATTGAATTATGTGAATATGTGTGAGACACTGAATCATTCATTCAAATGACTGATTCCTTCTGGAACAAAACACCAAAGTGTGCAATTGTGTGTTGCTTTGAGACATTTACGGCAGATTCTAACATTTGGAAATATTTCAGTTAGTGGATTAAAAAATACCCAAAGTTACCAATAATACTGTGTCTGATATGTAAGTTCAATTTTAACATTGTTTACTGAACTGTTTAAAAGCAATATCACGTAGTTTTGTTGGTCTGAATCATTAGTGATATTCAGAGCATTAGTGAAATTACATTATTACTTATTTACAATCATACCATGGCTTTTGCAGACTTTAAGCAGTTTTAGTGTTGATTTGTGGGGGGGGGGGGCATATTTCTACAGAAAGGATTTAAACATGGTAAAATGTGTTAAACAATTGCCTTGGGAGTACAAATAACTCAAAGCATTAAATAAGCCAAATGTTTAATATAAAAATATGCAAAGGCAGGGAAAATGTAAAAATTAATCACTGACTGGTGTTCAAAGTCTGCAGAGCTTCTGTGTGGGCCTGCTCATGATTAAATGATCATTAAATAGCATATTAATTTGCAGCAACTATAATGAAACCTGAACAAGCCTCAGTTTTCAAAAATGAAGGATGAAGATCATAACAACTTTCTCTCTAAGAGTGTTTCTGCTAGCATTATATCATCCCAAGTAATTAAACCAGTTTATGTGACATTAATCACAGTGAAAATCCCATATTTTGCTGCCGGAGTGATCATGCTGAGTGGGAGCAATGGGATTGCATGGCTTTATCTAAAGGCTTAAATGATAGATCAATGTTGGAAGAGGTTTCGTGAACGTATCAATGGCTTCACTGCAGTTCACCTGAAAGTAGCTTTTAAAGCTCTCTATTGAAGCAAGACAAATTTCACAGTAAGACTCTTCACTGCGCAATACTCTGTCAGCATACATACTTAGAGTCTTAGGTATTGATTAAAAAAAAACCTCATACTTTGGTCTATTTGACCTAAATTGCACATATATTTGGTTCTTTGTTGTTTCTTATTAGGGTATATAAAGAGAAGATGCAAATTAAAATGAGACTTTTTAATTCTGTGAGCTGTAAAGGTTCATGCAAAGCCCTTAAAGTGTTACAGAGCTGTGGCTTTGTCTTGTACCACTGTGGAAAATGATTAACTTGACATTTCTGTCTGTGTCCAGGGCTTCAGTGGATCAATAAGCACTTATGAGTACATGGCAGTCCTCAGCTCTCGATCAGCAGAGTGGTTAACTTTTAAATCACCTGTTACTGGCCTGGGAAGAAATTCATTACTGAATGAAAGAGTGAATGAATAAGTGGTTTACTAGGAGCCTTCCTCTAGTGTGCACTGAAACGCTTGATAAGTGTGTTTGTGTCTATCACTGCTGTTACACCTATAATAATGAGCATCGCTGGCACAGAGGCTATGTGATACCTTTCATCGCTTTGTCTTCATCTCATATCATTTCTCAGAGAGAGAGAAAGTTCAAATTTAAAGAGTTAGATGAAGAAAGTGTGAAAAGTAACAAAAACTATTATAAATTTATTAATAATTATAAAATAGGAGTCATCTTACACTGACTTCTACCATACAGAGTGAGAGTTGCATTGTCTGTGTCTGTCTGTGTTAACACCCCTAAAATTGATATGAGAATCATATTTGATAGAAAGGGTGTAAAGAAGTAGAAAGGAAAGCAAGTTCTAATTATATTTTTGTTTATCTGTGCAGTGAAAAAGAATGCAAAAAGAACTGTTCTCACTTTCCTATCCTGCCTTCTTCAGTTAGTTTCCTTCTTCATACTTCACACACAGATCAAACTCAAGCAAGGTTTGAAGCTAATACATCAAACTGAAAAGCATGTGACTGAAAAAAAAAAGACTATTATGCGGAAGACGCTGCTAACAGCAAGGCTACAGCACAGGCATAATGCAATCAAAAAGACAACGCACTCATCACTTATCACCACTGACCTGACTGTACCTACTACATCCTACTACACAGTTTACAAGGTAAAAAAATACAAAGAAAGTGTGTGAAAAGTTTTATGTTATTAGACATGATTAGAACATGAATGATGTAGAAAAAAAGTATTTATTAGTAATTGTCATGTTTTCCATTAAAATATCTTAACTTCATTAAAGGGGGGGTGAAATGCTCGTTTTCACTCAATATCCTGTTAATCTTGAGTACCTATAGAGTAGTACTGCATCCTTCATAACTCCAAAAAGTCTTTAGTTTTATTATATTCATAAGAGAAAGATAGTCTGTACCGATTTTTTCCGGAAAAACACGAGCGTCTGTAGGCGTGACGTGTGGGCGGAGCTAAAGAATCACGAGAGCCAGTAGGCTTTTGCGCTGATAGCGTTTGGAAGCTGTGACATTACCTGAGGACAAAACCAACCAAAACAAACCATTGCTAACAGTCAGATTCAGCGTATATTTATGATCCAGAGGCTGAAATTTAACAAGAGCAGCAGCAACAACAGCGGCTCTGTGTGGTATGTACTGAAACTGTATATATTTGCTTAGCGGTTTTGGAAAATGATTAAGTTCCACTTTGTCATTTTTTTTTTATTTATTTTTTTTTAAGCTGTACATGTGGAAAGTGCAGTTTGATGACAACATCGCATGTTGTTTACTTGATGTGCTTACACGCCGACAGCTAAGTTAACAACAAAGAGATATTTGAAGCAGTTTTACTCATGCAGTTTGATGACAACATCGCATGTTGTTCACTTGATGTGCTTACACGCCGACAGCTAAGTTAACAACACAGAGATATTTGAAGCCGTTTCACTCACCGCCTGCGGTTCCAACACACGATTGTGACCCTTTTTCGTTGGGACTGCATTATCCTTAAGAAATAAACGATGTGCAAATCCGTTGTCAACCTGGACCTTGTTTGTAAAACAAGCATCTTCGAAATGCAGGGAACAAACACAAACACTTGCACAACTCCGTTGATGCTCTGTAAAAATAAACTCCATCCACTGGTCCCTTAATGCTGTTTCTCTTTAGGTAATCTGTGCAGGGTTGTCTTGCCCTGGCAACCAAAAACACACTTCTTTTGTGACATTTCGCGACGCTCTTGCTTTGATCAGTGAAGTCTGTTGTGCTCTCATTGCTCTGCTATAAGGGAGCGTGCGCTCTTCCGGCAGACGTGCCCTCAGGACCCATATAAGGAAATTCCGCTCCATCTAATGTCACACAGAGCCATACTCGGAAAAAACTTTCCGAAACTTGTGACAAACCGGAAGGAGTATTTTTGGAACAGAAATACTCCTTCAATCATACAACTTAATTTTTGAAACTTTGTCCATGTTTAGCATGGGAATCCAACTCTTTAACAGTGTAAAAAACTCAGTATGCATGAAATAGCATTTCACCCCCCCTTTAAAATATCACAATTTTACTTGAAAAGCAAATTTATTTGACTTGTTTTTAGAGAAAACATCTTGAGAAAATAAAATTTTCATTGGCACATTTTTTCTTTTCTTGTCAAAGAAGCTAGATTTATGCATAATGCAAGGGGGAAAAAATGTAAATGAAAAGACATCTTAAAATATAAATTTTGTTTCTCAGGGATTTTTCTTTTATTGTTTTAATAATGTTAAAATAATTTTATGACACTTTACAATAAGGTTTCATTTGTTATCATTACTTACATTAGTAATAAACTATGCAAAACTTCTATTACAGCATTTATTAATATATTCTGTTATTTTGGTGTGACTGTTAATACCGTACTTCCTTTTTTCATTTAATTAATAAGGTAATTGTGACTTCTTATCTCACAATTCTGACTTATAACTCAAATTCTGAGTTTAATTCTTCCTGAGAAAGAAGTTGATAAAAAATGTCCTTTTTTTATTCTTTTTTTTTAATTCTTATTCTAAGTAAGCTCAGAATTCTGAGGAAAAAAGTCACAATTAACATTTTTTTTTTTTTTATTCTGTGGCAGAAACAAGAAAATAGAATTCTGAGACGTCAAAATACTGAGAAAAAAATATATAATTGCAAGATAAAAAATAAATAAGTCACAAAGGTAAAATTTCTTCAGTACTTCCATAAATTATAAAATTTTTAGTAGTTGTATTAATTTACATTAAGAAAGATAACCACACTCTAACAAATGTATTGCTCATTGTTAGTTATTGTTAGTAAATGCATTAGGGCTGGGACACCGCGTCGAGGTCATCGATGACGTTGACGCAAAAAATACGTTGACGCAAAATATGCGCATTGATTCACCGACCTGTTTTTATTTCTCTAAAAAACGTTTGCAAAACGTTTACCTTATGTGTGCTGAATATACGCGATGGCCGGATCAACATTCTGTCTGACGTTATATAACCAATCCAGGGGTTTTTCTGCATTGATCTTTTTTTTGGCAGCTGTCAAAGCCTTATTTGATAGGTAAGTGATGTAGAATAGAATGACTGCTGAGCCTGACAGGGCGCGTACGAGAGAGAGCCCCAGCTGCGCACGCACACTCACAGTCTTCAAACAACACGCGCTTCTTGCTCTCTCTCTCCCTTGTGCATATTAATCAAAATCATTAAACACGATAGAAAAAGAGCGGAACACCAAAGTTTCATGTGGAGCATTCAGAGATTATTATTTTTTTCTCCATGACAGGCTACTGGCTCCCACTGTTCAATTTTTTTTTTTTTTTTTTTGGAAAAGCACTCTCTGTATTAGCTTAAAGCCCTCAAGTTTACATTGGTTACTGTATTCTTTCAATTGCTCTAAACAAGTATTTTGGGTGACCTTTTTAATTGAATGCTACACATCAAGTTGTTGTTATTTTCATCTTAAAGAAGCACTTTTTTTCAGTAAGCTAGACCCTATGTGTTCAGTAAGCTATGTGTTTTCAAGGTTTTATTGAATGCTATATCTATACAAGTGCAAAGTAATGCATTCTTAGTCAGTCTTTTATTTTGTAATTTTAAGAGCAATAAACATATATTGCAATCTTAAGGAATTCATGTTTTTTTCATTCAGATATGTAAATCAACATGTATAAATTGTAAGTAGTCAATTAATGGGGAGATAATCGAAATCGAATCGGTCTGAAAAAATTAATTGTAAGATTAATCGATGCATCGAAAAAGATTATCGCTAGATTAATCGTTTAAAAAATAATCGTTTATCCCAGCCCTAAAATGCATTAACTAACATTAACTAATGGACCTTATTGCAAAGTGTAACTGATATGTTTTTTACATTGCTGTGTAAAATCACTGAAGGCATGTGAGCAATATTGTAAATGAACAATTGTGTCAAGCCAGATTATGTTCCGAAAGAAATGAAGAATGGTGCGAAAATTGCAACCCACCCGTTGTCTCTACAATGCCCTCCAAGATGACGACGATCTCAAACTGCTCGTTCATAAGTGAGCGTTGGGACAGGTCGAAGAAAGGACTCTTGGGATTGATCTCGTGGCAGATGGTGAGGGGAGAGACCAGGAAGAGTTGGTCAGCGCCTGTTCCAAAGCCCACATCCAGTTCACACTGATCCAACGGCAGGAACTCACCCTCCGGCGTCTGACGAGACTGGTGAGAGACAGTGAAGTCATCATCATCATCATCATCATCATCATCATCATAGTAGTCGTCATCTTCAACCACTGACAATCATCAAATCAAAAACATCGATTTTAGACTATGCCCTTCAATATCCAAGGCAAATTACAGCAAGAACAATCAATATGAAAAAAAGATAATCAAAGGTGGTAAGAAATGGAGGTGAAAATGGAAAGAGGAAATTGAAAGATGAATGTCAGCAGCATGTATATTTACAATCTTGTATAAATTGTATAATCAGACCCAAAATAACAGAATAGTTGAAATTGAGGGAAATATTCATGCTGTTAGGTGTGTGAGGGAAATATTCATCTCTAGGCATGTGGAGAGAGAGGGTTTATGGCTAGCAAGGAGTGAATGGGGAATTGTGACAAGCATGAGTGCTCAGAACAGTAAAATAAAACAGTCGGTGAAAAGGAGGAGGCTGGGGTGAGATAAGAAAATGCTTACAAAGCATTGTGTCATTTCAGCCTTGATTTAAGACGATAAAGAGTGTCTGTTCAGAAAGCTAGTGACATTTAACACCTGATGATTTGCAGGGCGATGCCAAACTGAAGAAGAGAAGGAAACTCCAATCTGAGGGTTATGTTTTTCTACACATGGGGTTTGTGTTTGAATGTGAAAAGGCAAAGGATGAATCCACACACAGATTCTCTTGTGAATAATGTTCTGAATATAAAGTAGAAGGGGAGGCACTCTTACATTCATCTAGATGGTGGATGTCCTCTCACTTCCAAATATCCATATCATCCACACTCAGTACAGTGGTTTTACTGGAGCTGTCTCCAAAGGGGCCATACAGCTGTAGAATAGCCTCATGGGATGTAAACCAACAACCCTCTAAAAATAGGCCTATTGCTTAAAACGCTGGAGCTCAGTGGGGCATCCAAATGCTTCCACATGGAATCATTTTCCACATGTCTACTAAACAGAACAGCATTTATTTGAAAAAGAAACTTATATTTTATTTCATTTTAAATGTCTTCACTCTAATTTTTGATAAATTTAATGCATCATTACAATATTAAATATCTATAGATGTTATCTTTATATATTAAAGCAGACATATTTGGATATTTATACATTACACAAATATGCAAATTAGCTAAAACTATACACCTTTAACAAATGATTAAGTAGATTTGTCTGCGGCTGAACTGATTAAAATCTGAATCTTTTATCAGTAAACTAAAGCAAATATGGTGAGTAAGGTTTATTTATAAACCATGTGATGAATCTATTGAGTTGTTAGGTGAGTCTATAAACTCTCGTTTCAGGGAAGGCTTGCTGGACAGGGCCTATCTCTCCTTCATCCAGTCCGCCCAAGCAGAACAATTTAATAATGCTCATATAGACACAATATGACATGTCTCTATCTCTCTCTTACCCCATTATTTCCTCCATCTCACTCTTATGGCTCTTTCTCTCTTTCTCTTGCAAGCACATTGGCCAGGCTAAAATCAGAGACAGTGAGGAAAATTTTACAAGACGACACACACAGATCAAACTCTGAAAATATGTCTAATTTTAAAGCAGTATATGATGACTATTTTTTTTTTGTATGTGATGGTATGTTTTTGTTTTAGGGATGGCAGCATGATTTTTGTGCCAGAACCACAAGCCCTAGATTGCTCAGATGTATGGGATTGTCAGCTGACTGGATTTAGGCTTAATCGGATTAATACACATTTTTACACTTACAGTAAATTCTCCTTCCACCTCGGAATAAGAGATAGAGAATATAAACATACTTTCGAAATCACATCATCCCACCCACGCACACACACATACACACACGGATACAAAACCTTCACCCACACAGAGGTTCTGGAGCAGCAGCTCTAAGTGTCTCCTCAACTCTCTATCAACCCACAAGGAGCACTTCCACCGTGAAGTCGCATCACACCAACTACCTATATCCAGTGTGTTCCTGCTCACACACACAAAACATCCCTGCCAAAAAATCAATGTGCCTACTGCTTTTAATTTAGCAGCACTCCTGTCTTCCATCTCCCACTATATCAGTCTAGCGTTGCCAACCCCTAAAAAAACTAATAAAAAACAAAACAAAAGTAGCAGCATTAACTTTTATTTTGTACTGTAGTAGTGTGTCAGTAGCTCAGTTGCTTTAAAAATACTATAGCATTTAGAGTAAAAAAGCAGCTTTTGCCATACAGCAGCAATGCAGCATGGCAAAAATTGTGTGTAACCTAATTTATACCGGGAGACCCCGGTATAACCATTCAGTATAGAAAAAAATGCTGTTCTTTTAAAAAATGTGTAAAAGGAAAACAGTTTCCATTGCAATATTAGGCAGCACCACTCTTTTCAACACTGATAAAAGAAATATTTCTTTAGCTGAAAATCAGCAAAATAAATATATATATATTTCTGAAGGATCATGTGACCCTTAACATTTTAAATGGTAGTGTATGTTTACTTTTTTTTTTTTTAATTCTGCTGCTTTACCATATTCTACTAATATTTTAGAATATTTTAATCAAAATATATTTTTCCTTTTTTAAAGGAATATTTCATGCCAGAATAAAATGTATTTCATCATTTATTCATCCTCATGTGATGATGAGGATATGTTGACAGAAGATTCATTTTTGGGAGTAGTTATTTCTCTAACAATAATGCTTCTGTCTACCCAAACATAATGCCATCTTTGCTATTTTTGCGGTGTTAGAAGGAGGATTTTGGGATGAAGCCCTGAGCTCACCTCCCAATGCATTTCGAACATAAGTGCTGGGCCAGATCACAACAATGAGAATCGGGCATGTTACTAAAATGCACAATGCATGAGACACAAGCCACCATTGTTGTACACATGATGTGGGGTTCATTGGGAGGTTTGTGGTATTGAGTATGAATGGGATTACACTATTTTTCAGCAGGCTTTACTGAAGCACAAACATTCTGTTGCTTTTCTTCTGATTCTTAAATCCACTCTAGGCAATGGCTTTTTTTTTTTTTTTTTTTACTCCTGTCTCTTTAAGTTAAGCTTGAAAAGACAGATTACTAAGTTCAAGAAGCAGACAAGCAAATTGTACACAACATCTTTCCTGCATGTTTCAGGAAAACACAGCTAAATACACACATTCACACCAAATCGCAGTGGACGATATCTGGTGATAATCTTAAACTGTTTAAGATGAGGAAGTTATTATAAATAAGATGTTAAGGGATGATATGTTTGCATGCATCTGATGAGCTCTAATGCTGACTGATGTCAAGCTAAAGGCTGTACTCATCTTAATTTAGTATCCATTGGCTTTTAAGCCACACAGCTAGACAGAGCCAAAGCCATTTTAAAATCAGCACCTTCACAGAAGTGAATAAGCTATTAACAACACATTAAATTTGAATGTGTCTGTGTGCCTCAACATTCATTTGTGTGTGTTTATGTGTGCCTAGTAGACTAAAGAGCTGCCAGATCAAACCTGTCATTCTTCTTTATATCTCACAGGAAAGAGGAGGAGAGATAGAAAGGAGGGAGTCTTCAAGAAGAGGGAAAACAGAAGGAGGTGGATCAAAACCACTTTCCACTGTAGCAGGTACCAGCAGCCATCCGTTTGACTCAGTCATGTGCATGGGTGAATAAAAGCTGGGATTTCACTGCTTTGCCTTCCTCTGACTCACAGTGGCATTGACAGCAGAGCTGTGGGAAGGGGAGGGGATACTCACAAGCAAATAGATGGGACTTTCACACTGTTAATAGTAGAGTTGGGGTACTCGAACTTGGACTCGGACTCGAGTCCGGACTCGAGTCCAATTTTGAATGAACTCGGACTTGTCACGCACTCGGGTGAATTTGTACTCGGACTTGACACGGATTTGAACATTTTGGACTCGGAAAATATTCCGAGTACAGTCGAGTCCGCGTCACGTGTAACAATAAAACCAGCATAAAATTGAAATGATAAATTAATGAATGTCTCCCCTTCTGTCATTTTACTGCACCACACCGGCAGAAGTCTCCTGCTTGCAGACGAAACACACGCACCACTCACTGGATATCAATGTGGATTAGTGATGGGAAGTTCGATTCTTTTCCGCGAACCGGTTCTTTCGGACGGTTTGATTCAATAAACCGGTTGAAAAAAAAAAACAGTTCACCGGATACATAATCCATTGCGATTTATTTGTTATTAAATGAATTTACGTTTCGTCAGAGTGCCGTTCATTCAAGCCCTCGGTTTACCCGCACTCATTACATTAGCACAAAATCAGTTCAGAATCAATCACCAAAAGAATCAGTTCGGTTCAGACGCGCTGTGAGTCATTCGGCTTCATGCTGAATCACGAATGCGCTGTATCATCAGCTCCTCGGTTCTCGAATCGGACGCGTCCGAAAGAAACGGTTTTCGGTTCAGTTTACTGATGATCTGAAAACTGATACAACCGGTTCTTGACTCGAGAACGAGAATCGCTCAAAACCCGGGTAGGAAAATCTGACAGGGTAGGATAAAATGTCAGGACACCGGCACGTGCTGCAGTTCAGTATCATCAGCTGCTCTACTCATGTTCATGTTCTGTTTACTACAAACTCAGTTTGTGAATCTGTCATCATTAACTATAAATACAGTACAGATATTTCATAAATCATCCCTTATTCATATTAAACATGTCTTTAGAGTCTTAATTATTGTCTAACTTCCCTGAAAACCCCTTTGGCCCATACATAATCTACAATATACAGATTAGAAACATGTAGCCCCGATCTTAAAAACAAAAAAACAAAAAAAAAAACGTATATATATATATATATATATATTTTTTTTTTTTTTTTTATTTTTTTTTTATTTTTTTTTATAGTTTTATCACACTTTCCGATGTTTAACAAAATACTTGAAAAATTACACGCATACGCAGTATCATCAGTTCATCGGTTCTCAAATCGGACGCCTCCGAAAGAAACAGTTTTCGGTTCAGTGTACTGGTGATCCGAAAACCAATGCAACCGAGTACCAAAGACAGCAGCAGCAACCAACAGATGCTGCACAGCTCAGCATTGCAGGATTTGCGAGACCAGAACTGACCAAACAAGCAATGCAACTTTATGATGCAAGTTCTCCAAGACAACAAGAAATTCATAATGCCATCATTAAGGATCTCCTCATTGGCTGCACTTTACCTCTGTCAAATGTGGGGGAGAGGCATTAAATAACTGAAATGTCATCTTTAACTGGAGGACAATATAGTGTGATACAATAATAAAATAGGTTCATTTGTATTTTCATGCACTTGTAATACAATAAAACCTTTGAAACCTTTTTAGATAGGAAACTAGTTCTGTTGACATAAAATAAAAATGTTAAATGGCAATGACTAGATGTAACAGTGGTATTTTTTTTATTACATTTTTATATTGCCATTGGTTTAATGGGTTGAAAGGTTAAAATATTAATAGAATGTAAAAATGTACAATACCAATTTATACTCTTTTTTAATTTAATTACTTTCTGGACTCGGGCGGACTCGACTCGGACTCGGCCTTTAAGAACTCGGACTTGAGTCCAACTCGGCCCCTTTTGGACTCGGACTCGGACTTGGACTCGATGTTTGTGGACTTGGTCTTGACTCGTACTCGACAAAGGTGGACTCGGACCCAACTCTAGTTAATAGAGTGCTAATACAACCAAAATTTAACTATAAGATAGAAATGTATGATGTAATCAGTCTACCAGTGTAATCAGAATGACATAGGATTCAGTAGAATAACACATCTACTCGAAAAAAAAAAATATATTGATTAAATACACAGCAACCCTCTACATTGCGAATAAATCACTTGCATATGTGTAATCTTCACTCAGGTGACTAAATTATGTCTAATATTAGCCAATGGCTAAGAAATTCTCAGATTTTACTCTGAATTGGAGGCTAAGTATAAATTTAGCACAGATATATTTTCACTCGCCGAACACTCTCACACTGAGCACTATATCCTTCAACTGATCTGTGATATTTTTCAGTTCATCTGAATGGACGCAAAAGCGCACTTATTTGAAGTCAAACATACATATCTTTTATATATATATATATATATATATATATATATATATATATATATATATATATATATATATATATATATATATATATATATATATATATATATATAAAAACTAAAAGATTTACTAGCCAATGGCGATTAAATTGCCAAGGTGTCCATAGAGTGTTGCACTGTGAAAGATTAACTTATTTTTTAGTTTTAACATTGAAAAGAGTTGTGAGTTGTTCTATTCTATGCAATACTTCTCTACTCAGTTTCAGAAGAGAACCAATCGAGTTAACAGAACTGAATTGTTACGGAGTAATTCAAATTGGCTTCTGCATTATTTCTCTCTCTCTCTCTCTCTCTCTTCTCCTTTGAGGAATTACCTAATAAAATCCACATGCATTATATAGATAATGTAATGTGCACCTCTTAGCGTGAAATTTCATATTGCTGAAGGCCATATACGTATAACCTCTGTGTGTGTCCATAACAAAGTCATCCATCTGTATCACTGCTGGGTCACATGTCCCCAACCCCTGTTAGTGACAAGACAAATAACATGTTGTCCACCTCACATTTCATCCATCACTGCCAGCCTGCAACACACACAACACACTATATTCATACAAAATATAAATAACTCCCAGCATGCCTGTGTCCTATAACAAACATATATTCAAGCAGTTTGAGATTATGTACATGAACCTTATAAGTAATTCTAAACCTTTTCATTCATGTCAAACATACTGTCAAGCATAAACACACACAAACACATTTAAATTAGACCTTTAAGCTCACAAAATAGACCAACACATCACCACACAAAGACCTTTATACACTACACACCCACACAGTCAACCTGAGTTAAAGCCTTTCTCCTGTAATCGAATTATCAGCAATTATCTCATTCATCACAGCGCACATGTGACTGCCTTCACAACAGCAAACATCTGTTCTCACTGTAAGACATGCTAAATGAGATCAAACAAATCCAGCTGAACTGCAGTGGGAGCGGTGTTTCCTCAGCTTTTATGATGTTGCTTGCACAATTAGCGCTTTATTATCATCACTATGATTGTGTGTGTGGGCTTAGACAATCTAAATGGATTTTTTCTCTGGGTAATCACATAACCTAATAAATTTCATTCAGAACTCGTAAAATGTGAGAATAAATGTGTGCAAATCTGTGTGTGCAGAAGGGCCGTTTTCTCCTAGAAGGCAAGGTATGCAATACCTCAGAACAAAAAAAAAACATTTTTCGACTCAGCTTAGGTAAATTAAGGGTGCACACACGACATCAGTAGTAAAAAGTAAAAGCTACACAAAATGCTTTTATTGTTTACTTGTATATATTTTGGGTATTTATTATAGTTATTACTTCTGGAGAAATATAAAAATATTAAAACATAAACTTAATGACTCTTTGATAAGACTTCTGATCAGAAATTCCCCAAATATTATGGTCAGTCGAACCTCTTTGGCCTAAAATATCTACCCCTCTAGAAGTGTGTCAGTAATTTAACAACACATCTGCATGGTCACAGTTTTCTAATGGTGGTCACATGACATGCAGGTTTCTTTTTTTTTTTTTTTGGTTTTCATCAGCTCATAAACCCCTTGCAGTCCCTTTACAAACCAGTTTGGAAAACCCTGACTTGAATAAATACTATGTATACTAATATATCTATTAAAATATGTCTATTCTATTCTATACTGTATTCTATTCTATACATACCGTGTATTCTATATTCTGTATTCTATACTGTACATATCGTGAGACTCTCAAGTGTCCAGTATCCTCTCATCTCACTCATGTTTCCTCGCTCAACTCAACCTAGAACTTTACACAAGACAGACATATATTCATTGTACCTCATTTCTACCATGTTGCATTAGAATGCTCTTGTGTCTTCCGGGCTGAACACTATCTTTCTGTCTCCCACTCTTTCCCAACTCATGCCTTGTATTTTATCTTTTTATCTCTTATGTTAACAATCTGTCTCCTTTCATCTTTATGCTCTTTTCGTCTGCTCTTTTTTTCTCCTCTCTACCCTTGCTCTGTATTCTCTGTTCATCAATTCACAAACAATAGAGACAGTGACTCAGAACTGCAATTAGATGAATGGAAGGTGATATATACCACTTAATTTATATGAAACTGAAGATAAGGTAAAAAAAAAAAAAAAAAAAAAAAAAGATGGGGAAGAATCATACGGGCATGCTTCTCTCAATTTAGAGGATATGGAAAGACAGATAGGAAGTAGGAAGAAGCAATATACATATGTCATTATTTTGTATAAAATATAACATAATGTTTTCAGTGACTTGAGGGTAAATAATGACATTCAGAATTAAGTTAACTATCCCTTTAAGAGTGTGCAGTGTAGTGTCTCTATGCTTGCATATTAGGGAGAATATAAGGTGAACCATGAGAGAGTCTGTCTGGTGTGCTATTTGTTGCTATGATGTGCAACAAATACTACACACACATACTCTCACAAAACACCAGTCCATATGTCTTACACCCACTATAAATGTTCATGATCAATCTTAACAATTAAGTATTCCTCTTTAAGTGTGCATATCACAGTTGAAATTATAAATGCATCAGTATTATCAATGCACATTTTAAATGTTTCTGCTTTGTTTATCCGACAGGATGAGACATGATCTAACAAAAGGTGACTGGGAATGACTGAGATTGTGTGTGGGCGACTGAATCTAAATGGACTGGATATGCTGGCTTTAACAAATTGGCAGAGAAAGAGAGAGAGAGAAAGAGAAATAGAGAAAGAGAGAGAGAGAACTGGTTTGTATGTGATTAAAATACAGAAAGCAATGCTAGCTCAGATAGGTACATGTTAAGTGCTCTTAAGTGCTCTTAAGTAGCCTACTTCAACTGTTATTGTATAGGCAGGCCCCTCCAGTGCACATCTAGCTAGTACTGTTATTTTGATATATTTTTTAATTCAAATTTCCATTCATTGACAGAGTAGTCCAGGCACAGAAAGAGATATACCAGAGTGCATTAAATTGTCCTCTGCCTCTAAAAAACCTTTTGTGTATTATATTTGTTTTTATCTATATTGATCTGTAATATGCATAAAATGTGTCATCTGATATGATAATCCATTCCATATTTTTTATACATAATATATACACATACCTGCTTCTATTCTACAACTCTTCAATTATTCAGACAATGGAGGTTACATTTTATTCATATTCCACATCTTTGGTGCTCTGGTTGTGAGATAAATACTCTTGGCTGCTTAAATAGCCCTGAAGCACAAGGAAAAAATACTGATGAGAACCGGGTTATATTAGAAAGAGAGAGAGAGATTTCTTCTTTTCCAATATATGTCCACATTTCTTCATTCTCTTTTGAGTCAGTTTCTTGCCTTTTTATTTATTTTACCTTTACTTCCAATAAATCAAGTTTTCTTTCTCTCAGAGTCTATTTTATATGTGTTCCCTGATGCTGTCTACACTATTCTGGCAAACCTTTCACTATCTCTCAGTACCCTATTGTGCTTTCTCTGTTTATCCTCTGTTCCTCTTCTTATTCTTCTCTATTTGAAAGAAAAAACTTCAGCAGCCTAAACTGACAGTCTGCTTCATTTAGTTATACGCCATTGACCCAAGACTCTTAATCAATCACAGCATTCACTTGGCACTACATAATTACTGTGAGCTATGCAGTGGGTCTTTGAAGGGTCTTTGAAGTGGGTCTGAAAGGTCATCCATTCATATCTTTGAAGAATATTCACCTGTTTAACTTTGCAATTGTTCTGCGGGCTTAGTAAAATTATTATACTGGATAGATTCAGATGATCACACAGTTCTATAAGTAGCCTTTATAACCTTATAAGCAGCCTTTGACTGATAGTCCTATTCATCAGTTAAAGGGGAGAAATCCTATTGTGTGAGTGTGATGTCCATGTGTCAACTTTCCTTGCCTTATTCATTTCATTTTAAGCCCTTCTATTGACCGAACTGATATGGACAGTAGACAGACATACTCATACTCACACAATAGCATCAAAGCATAGTGTAAGAATGCATAGTATTTTTCTACTAGAGCTATTATGTAAGCATCTTCTAGATGAAAGCAATTGCATTGACAAAACAAGTACTCTCCCCCTCAGAATATGTTTTGTATTTATAGTGCACATCTGTACATTATTCTGCTACATTTTCTAATGTTCTGAAATTATTGCCTGAGGCTATAGGGCACAAAACATCCTCCTTCTCAAGTGTGCAAATGCTAATTTTCCAGCATCTCTCTGGCTGTGACCTCAGCTCCGGCAGGAGTCTTAGAGAGGCTTATGAGCTCAAAACCCAGAAACATTGTCTTTTCTCTTCGCATTTTGGAACAACCCTTTTAAAACCCATGGAATTATCGCTGACGTGGAAACACCTTCCAATTAGTGAGCAGGTGGGTTTAAATGTCACTTGTTACGAGTGACAGATGTTGGACAGAGTTAGCCATCTGTAAAACTCTCTTATCTGAGCCTTTTGTCTCATCTTGTTCAACTGTGACGATGGATGTCCATGTCGAGCCTAGAATTCTCATCTGTACTGACTTCACTTTTCACAGGTCCCTTGATTGTCACTTCTTCATGCTTTCTGTGAAAGAAAACAGCTCATTTCTAAAGGGGAAAAGTTGGATCCATTCCAGAAAAACAATGTCAATGTCGTCTCGTCCCAGTAAAAAAGTAAACTCTTATAATAACTTTTAGATATTTCTGCAGTTCCGTGTTTTACACAATATGCAAATATCAATTTCCACTACTGAATAACATGCTGTTTATGGTTCGACATTGCCACACCATTGACCCATGTTAACTATTTTTCAGAAACAAACTTTTCTCTAGTGTAGCACCCATGAAGCTCACTGAATTTCTCTGAACGTCAAAAGAATTCCACCTACATCACATAACATATTTAAAGAGATACCGAAATACACATAACCATTAAAAAAAATAAAAACTTAAAAATGATAACATTTTATGATATGACACTGCCAAATAGCTAAAGTGTATATTTTTTCAAAATATAGTGAAAAAAAATCTGCTACATTATAAACTATTTACTGTATGCACATACTGAAAGCAACAACAACATTAAATACTTAATGGATATTAATGGAGATTAATAAGTCATTCCAGTATTGCAACTTAAAAATGTGAGTGAGTGAATGAATGAATGAATGAATTCAAAGAAATTTAAAGGAATGGTTTCAAACAGCTTGGTGATTTAAACACATGCAACAAGTGTAATGTGTTGAACCATACAGTGTAATAATTTTCCAATAAATATAATGTTATGTAGGTTAACTGTAAGTCACTTTACCATATCTAACACGTTGCTGTAAAATATTGTAAAAATGTTTTTAAAAAAAATTAAAATAAAAAAAAAATTAATCAAAATCACCTTATTTTAATTTTCAGCCTTTAAATCACATTTGTTTTGAGATTTATTGGATTGTTATGTTGCATTTTAAGGCGTTTATTGCATTATTTTAATATCACGTTTGTTACTAGTGGTATATTTTAATGCTCTGTCTTTATATTAGGCTACCTATTATTGGTTGTTCCTAACGTTGTTAGAGAGGAATTTTTTAGTTATATAGATATAAATAGGCTGGTATTCACGTATAAATATATATATTTACATCTGGAATTCTTCAAATACAGCCACCACAATACAATCTTATAATGCCTGTCACTGTACCTTTCTTTTAAAGGTAAAGTTAATCAGCTTCCAGTTTTTAATGTAAATGTACTATTTTGCAGTCAAATGGCTGAGGTTAAAGAAAATTATAATATGATTAAAAAACGATTGAGAATAGGCCTAATGTAATCTAAACTAAGCATTTCTAAAAAAATAATAATAATAATATGTATATATATCTTTGTATGCTACTCTTTGTGTTTGGCTGTATTGTCTTGCAATAGTTGTAAATAAACTAAAGGCCTGTAGGTGTGCAGTGTGTGCTTTTCACCTTTATGAGTTTACACCTGATTTGCGCGGACACCATATGGCTGTTCCTCAGATTGCCCACGCGGAACATTAAGCAGAGTTTTCCGTCTCGCTGTGAGATCACCGCGTCCTGACTGAACATGAGCGTCTCCGCGCGCTTCTTGGGCTGGGACATCTTAATGAACATACAGCCGATGAGGAACGCGTCTACTATGGAGCCAAGCAGAGACTGGAACAGGAACAGGATAATGCCCTCAGGGCACTTCTCTGTTATATAGCGGTAACCGTAGCCAATTGTCGCCTCGGTTTCAATAAAAAAGAGGAATGCTGACGGGAAGTTGTAAACATTGGCGACGCACGGAGTGTACGAAGCGTCATGGCCATGATTCAAGTCCCCTCTGATATATGCGATGATCCACCACATCGAGGCCATGACCAGCCAGGCAATGGTATAGGTGAGGATGAAAATGAGAAGGTTCCAGCGCCACTTCAAGTCCACCAGCGTGGTGAACAGATCGGATAAATAGCGACTGGTCTCTCCGCCGAGATTCCCGTGCTGGACGTTGCAGCGTCCGTTCTTCTCCACGAAGCGCTGGCGCTTCTTCTTCGCCGGTGCGCTGGGGAAAGACGCGCCTCTGTTCGTGCTCACCACCTGGTAGTCCTCTCCGAATTTACGCCTTAGCGCTGCCATAACTTCAGCACATTGGTTTCATTAAACCGGAGGGGGGTTATTATCTTAAAAATACAAAAAGGAAAAACTTACTTTCTCTGTAGCATGGCTTCGGTGCCTTTTCACTTTAAAAAGTAGATGGAAAAAGGTCGCGAGGCAGGGCAAGGTCTCTCTGCTAACTTTTTTTCCACCTCGAGTAAATCTGGAGTGTAAATGCAGTCAGGAAAGCTGAAAGCGCGTGCCTGTTACAATTCCAGTTTACTGTATTGCATCACTGTACCAGGCTCTCTTCTGGTCGCGTTTCTCTGGATGCCTGTGTGAAATGCACAGGTTGTGTTCTCTGTGCACTTTCGGCTCCTCTGCACATGATATGGCATGAACAGGAGAATAAGAGAGAGAAAGAGAGAGTGGGTGTGAGGGACGAACGGGTGGGAGGGGGGTTTGCTTGTGTGTGCGAAATACAATTTTTACACTGAAGAAGATGCATGTGCGGTTGTGTGTGTTCCGCGGCAACGGAAAGAAGATTGGATTTCCAGTCCAATGTTGAAATCAATACGCTACTCAGTCGACTACATTGGTGTCCCGCGGACACATTTTGTATTGTTATGCTAGTGTCAATATAATCCCAAATTAAAGTTTTTTTTGTGTGTGTGTTTAAACCGAAAACAAAATCATAATTTCCTTTCAAAACTGAACGCTATTCCGCAGTCAATTACTCAAACTAACAGCGCCATCTGTTGACTGAGATGCGTGAATACACAATTAACTAAAACAAATGAAAGCCACTCATTCACTCGTGCATATACGCATGCCTGCCAAGGCTAAGAATTATAGGGGCTTTGGGTCTTATAAGATTGTATTCCTATCGGGGAGTTAATCGGGTATTCCAGAAAGCAGGTGTGATGCAGGCCCGGGTATGTTTAAGGTAAGGAAGCGGATAAACGCATCTTACGGTTCCAAAAACGGAGGTAACTGAATTTAACTTAGCAAAGAGGTAAGAGCCTCCCACTGGATAATTACTGCATGGATGATTATGTTTCAGCTGGCAAAAAAGTTTTTTAACCCTAAATGATGCAGTAAGTAGCTTCTCATTTTCTAGCCATGTCGGAAGACAGTTCCTGTGTTAATGGAAAAGATGTTAATCTGTTTCAAAAGGGTCTTATTTAAATTATTGGCATGAATCAAGCAAAGAAAACATCTAAGGAGATTGCTGAAACTACTAAAATTGGGTTAAGAACTTTCCAACGCATTATTAAAAACTGGAAGGATAGTGGTGAACAGTGATCAACTGTGGTTGGAAAAAAACTTAAATGATCGGGATTGGCAATTACTTAAACTTTTGGTGAAATCAAATCATAAAAAACAACAACAGCAGAACTCACAGCTATGTTTAATAGTGAAATAAGGGCATTTCCACATGCACAATGTCAATGGAACTCAAGGGATTGGGACTAAACCGCTGTGTAGCCTTAAGAAAACTACTTATCAGTGAGACTAATCAGAAAAAAGGCTTCAGTTTGCTAAGGAGCATAAGGATTGGACTCTGGAGCAATGGAAGAAGTTCATGTGGTCTGATGAGTCCAGATTTACCCTGTTCCAGAGTGATGGTGATGGTGATGAAGAAGAGAGGTGGATGATGACGTGATGCACCCATCATGCCAAGTGCCTAATGTACAAGCCTGTGGGGGCAGTGCTAGGTCTAGGTTCAGCAAATTTATGTGCCCAAAGAATGAGGTCAGCTGACTACCTGAATATATTGAATGACCAGGTTATTCCATCATATTTCCCTGAAGGACTGGGCATGTTACAAGATGACAATGCCAGGATTCATCAGGCTCAAATTGTGAAAGAGTGGTTCAGGGAACATGAGACATAATTTTCACACATTGATTGGCTACCACAGAGTCCAGACCTTAACCCCATTGAGAATATTTGGGATGTGCTGGAGAAGACTTTGTGCAGTGGTCCTACTCTCCTATCATCAAAACAAGATCTTGCATAAAAATGAATGCAACTCTGGATAGGGATAAATGTGAAATTGCAGAAGCTTACAGAAATCATGCCATGTGCCTTAAACAAAGTTAAAAGCTACTTGGAGTTTCCTCTGATTTTGGAACCGAAAGCTGAGTTTAACTGACTTCTAATAAATATTTGTGACCTTAAAACTTAAAGAAAAGTAGCATTATTTTCTGATTTTCTTAAGTTTATTTGTATTCTTATTAAAAAGGGACACTAAATAATAATTGGAATTCTACATTTATTTTCAAAATATATATAGAGAGAGAATATTATATATTGAGAACATTTAGTACCTGAATGTAGCTGAATTTAGTAGGTTTATTATGTGTTTATGTATGTATTTATTTCTTTTTAATGCTCTTTTTATTGATGATAATATGAAAAGGGTTAAACAGACTAATCGTAGAGCACCTAAACAATGCCATCCGTAACCATCATGCATTTGTTTATCAGATAGCCTTTCCTAAATCTGAATTACCTCAAAAGGTGCTCTTTTGATGAATTGTGTAAAAGGTCAGCACAGAATGTATACCAGAAAGTGCTGAGTCTGATGATGTTAATGCTAGCAGAAAGGTGCTGTCTGTCTTTTTTATAAATAGCTGTAACATATATCTCTGAACAGTAATGACACATGAATATAATATTCCCACCAGTCTAACGACATACTTATTTTCGGTTATCGTGCAGTTATTCACTGCAGAGAAATTTGAAACTGCATCCTCTTCGTCTCTCTCTCTCTCTGTTTGGGGAAACTCAAATACATGGGCAGCCATTAGGGCACCAGACCAGTAGATCTGTTATTATATAAAAAATCATTATAGTCCCTCATAATGACAACTCTTCTGGTTAGGAATAATGTGAACAGGATCAAGCACCCATAACTAAACAACAGTGGAGAAAACAGTGCCCCCCGCCCACCACCCCATATAGAGAAATATAGATTCTCTCAATGATAAATGAACAATATAATATAGTATTAGAACACCAGATGCTGTGCAGAGCCATTCAGATAAGGAAATGCAAAATGAAAGAAAAAAAAATAGAACAAGAAAGGCAGAGATGGAGACAGTGAGCGTATTAATACATGCTAACTCTTGAATAAAGAATGAGCTTTAAGAATTGATGACATATATATGATACCACATGCCTTGTCAAGTTTTCTTAAATATCAGTCATGAGCTGTAAATGCTGAGATCACTACAATAGCTATGACAGTGGAAAGATTTGGCAAACATTTAGCTGTCATTTTTAGTCCATATATTCTAGCAGAAGGCTATGTAATGAATCTGATTAATAATAATAATAGTAAAGTGTTCCTAATATTTTTAAACACACCTGACAATAACCTTTAGCATTAACTTTACCCATAGCACAGCCTCTGATTAAATATGTTCCATATTTATTTAATTTTTATGTTTTAATTCGGTTGCATGTACATTAATTTAAAAAGGAAGATAAGCATTTGATAAGATCAGGGTGTAGACTAAAGGTCTTTCTATAATTTCAATAGTTTGTTGTGGTTGGTTATGAGTATTGTTGTCTGATCCTAGTCATAATAATGTTTTAAATGAATTATACATTGAAGTACTAAACATGAACAGATCTCTCTATATGACAGAACATTGTCAGACTATAACATTTGAAAATAATTTTCAAAGCACATTTATCTAACCAGTCCAGAGATGGGAGAGATTTCATAGACGCCAGTACTGAGAAATAAATAAACAACCCCCCTAGCACACACAAATGGTTGCAGGCGCATTCACGGGAAGAGCAGAAAAATAAAATCACTTTGAAATAATTTATTTTACCTATATTGAAACTGCAACATTTCAGTTATGTCACATGCATTTTTGAGGCATTTTTAAAAGCAAGGGAAGATACTAGCAATTATAAAATAAAGAAACACAAATATTGGCTGCAATAGTTTGCCTTTTGGTGGAAAGTGGATAAAGGAAGAGAATAAAAGGTACAAAATCATCTTAGACTTAAAAAAAAAAAGTTTATTGGCTTTGATGGTTCCATGAAGAACCTTTAACATTCATGGAAGCTTTTCAGTGAAAAAAAAAAAAGGTTCTTGTGATTATTATCAGAATCAGAAAGTGCTTTATTGCCAAGTATGCTTGCACATACAAATAATTTGTTTTAGTGACAAGCTTCCACAGAGACAACAACACAGAGATAATAATAATACAAATAAAAATAAAAATCCCCAAAATATACACATTTGTAAATATAAATAGACAAATATTGAAAAATAAATGTAATAAATTATAATATTCTTTACACTAATAATTTTTTTAGAACCATTTATTGTCCTTCTGAGAACCCAAATTGTAAAGAAAATTATAATAATATAACATTTGGATATATTTTTTTATAAATTTGTACGGTGGTTTCTATGCAAATGTAACATATAGGAGCGTTATTATTATTTAAAATAATGGGTTGGTAGTTCTTGGAGGGGCAACATTTTGGGTAATAAGCAAACTAAATGGCTCTGTTCACCAGATCTCTTTCAGTTCAGCACATTGTTTTAGCATATTTTGTTTAGTATAGTTTTATTATATTGTCTCTTTCTTTGTTTCTCTCTGGATCTTTTCTTAGGGTCACTATTTCTCCTCACAATTAGGATAGTCTAGTTAATTAAGAGGCTATTTGAGGAATTGTTTTTCCATTCTTCTTTTTTTCTTTAGCCTAATGAATTGTGTCAGACAACCTATTAATTTGAGAGCTGTATTACAACAGTAGTATGTGCTGTGTCCTCATTTTGGGGGACCCAAAGGGATACCACACCACCATATTTCTGCCAGACAAACACAGCTTGAGAGAATAAGATGGGGAATAGAAACTTAAACAGGTTTTCAAAGAGAAAACTAAGCTGTTTATGCAGACACCTTCCTCTTTGAATGCATAGATGTGATAAAGTTGCCAAAAAGAACAAAAAAGTGGCCTATTTGTGAGAATTATCCACACTGCATGCTGTGTGCCTTGAAACAATGCAGAAGTGAGTTGAGTTGAAAATCTTCCCAACAGCACCCACTAGGTCTAGCAGACTGTTATCTGTTCCTCTGTGCCATAGTTCACTATCGGACGCTGCTCCAATGCCCTGGATCACAGCGCCTGTCTCCTCGCAGGACCCGTCCGCTCTACCCACAGTTCTCCGCGCTCAGACAAGATGGAGGAACGCAGCAGCTGCAGGAGAACAATGTTTGGACTCTGAACATTAAAAGAAACGATCGAGGGGGGAAATACACACAGAGAGAGCCAACGGTGGACATGCACTGGTAAGCGAAATGCTGAGATCAGATTTACGTGAAGTTTGAAGCGCCGGAGAGGCGCACGAAAGCGGGGCAGACAACAAAGCGCAGCGCAGCGCCGCAGTGTAGCATGTAGCCGCGTAGCTTGACGCGGAGCATCAATTGTTCGTTGGAGTTGCACGGGGCTGTTTATTATGGGTAAGCGCTGTCGATCTCGCAGCAATACCATTGTGTATGTTCAATACGTCTTAATTTAATGTTGTAAGCTTGTGGTGTAAGCGAAAGCACATTTTTACTTTGCAAAGTGCTTTTTAGTTAATTATTGCATATGTTTTCATTATATTTGTCATTTTATGAGTGCACGTTCCGTGCTCTGTATTGCCCAAGCGTAATTTATTTATTAAGCATCGCTTAGCCGGATTGCTAGCGTGTTAGCAGCGAGGCCCTTTGTGAGTCTGCATGAAGTTATGGATCCCACCATAACGGTCCTGCCTTACTAACAAAAACTTAAATCTCCCACGTTCACATAATAGACGTTTGGGTCCCTCGCCACGGATTCATGTTGTTGTTGTTGTTTTTTCTTCTTTTCTGGCCGATATGGCCACTTCGTCTTGGAGTTGAGACTCGCTTTGATTTGAGTGTGTGAAATAAATGATTTATGTCTCTGATTAATGAGCTAGCTCAGTTGGCTAACGTATGCACGAGCTATTTACATACCATCTGCGTCGCGTGCCGTCTGCGCGCACTCACAACACAAAGAGACTCGAGCTGTGTGCTGTTACACGAGATAAAAGACGCCTGTACTTGGACAAAGTGTTCCTTTATTTCGCCTTTCTGTATTCCATGATATATGTTTAGACACACTTCATATTAAGGGTCTTGTACCGCTATGTACTAACTTTAAAATTAATAATTTGATTTAGTGCACTTACTGTGCACACGTTTTTACGTTGTGTGTGTATGTATGTATATGTGTGTACATATATATATATATATATATATATATATATATATATATATATATATATATATATATATTACATCGTTGAAACTAAACCCCCCTTAACCTTACCGTACATTGAAACCTGCATATTCCAACTCAATAGCAGAAAAAGTATAATATAATTTTTTTGACATGAGTACACAGTTAAAAGTTAAATTCACCTAATGTAATGGACCTAACTACAAGAAAGCTCGACATATTTTGAATAATGCTAATAATAAAATATTGGACATGATGAAATATCCATGCCCTGAATGACACGGATGGTTTGTTTCTGACTAATGCCAAAGCATCTGGTTCAGATCCAATCCAGCAGCCTTTTAAGGGGAAATGAATTAGTATGAATCATCGGATGGTGCAGGACTCCAAAGAAGAGCAATTGGCCATTGACTTCCCGGAAACATGATGTACCCTGATGTGCGCGCACACACTGAGTGAGATGTTGAAACCAATCTGCTGTGCTCTTCATAATTTACATGGAAACATTTCTGCAAAATACCATAACTACTTAAGATCTCGTTTACAGTTGTAAAACCATTGTATATTATAATGGGATCGATGTTAAACCGATACAAAGCTTTTACATTTTTTTTTTTGTGTAATTTTTAAATGACAGTGATGAGCTCCAATTAAAAGGATAATTCATCCTGAAATTAAAAGTGTCATCATTAGCAGTAAAAGTCATTTATCATGTCGTTCCAAACCTGTATGACTTCCTTTTGTTTGCGTGTGTGTGTGTGTGTGTGTGTGTGTGTGTGTGTGTGTGTGTGTGTATATATATATATAAGTAAGAGAAGAAGATATTTTGAGAAATGGTTTGTTTGTTCATACAATACAATCGAAATAAATGGTAACCAAATCTGTTTGGATACTAGCTTTCTTCAAAATATCTTCTTTGTTCGTCCTGTGTTTTATTGTTCATATTTCACCCAAGTCATCTGTATGTTTAATGTAATGAGATTTTGATCATATTCCACAAAAACACATTTTGCTAATACCTTTATACGGTGGGACCAGTCTAAGAATACTAAAGAATACTAAAATATAAAATAACCACCACAATAGATTTAGGAAGGCCTCAAAACAAATGCCTCTTACACAAACACATACATTGTACTGGACTAAAATGTATTAAGAGAAATGTCCCACAGGCTACAATTCACTAACGTTTCTAATGCTAGACAGGGTTACAGGGTCTGTGTTTATATTTATAACATGCTCTTAATCCTTAACGTTCAAAAATAAAGCATGTGGCAAACACCAGGTGGTTTGTTTTGTGGACGATATCTTAAAATGAATGTCTGTGCGTGTGTAAATACAGGTTTTTCCAGCCTGAAAATTAACATTTAGATATAATAATCTTACTTAATTGGCACTTTTTAATTTAATTTACTAAAAATTTGAACGTGTCAACCCTCTATTTGGCAGTCGAATAGACTTTATTATATTTGTGTGTTTGTAAAATTGCACAGTTTTTTTTTTATATATCTGAAAGTACACTCTTAACATCAGTCAGTCAAGCATTATATATGATAATCAAGTATTATTTCATGATAGAACTTTAGTAATTGGAATGAATGAATATTCATGAATGAATGCATATTAGTCAATATAACTGAATATTTTTTCGGGACTGTTGGTTGTGCTTTTTGGTTATTCAGTGTTTTTTTTGTGGGAGAATAATGATAAAAGATAATGATACAAATTCTACTAAGAAAACGCACTAAGGATTAATGAGCTGCTGGATTCATGAATATTCATCAGGTTGCGTCCCTTCGCTCAAATTGATTTGTTGAAATCAAAACAGGGTTGATGATAGGTGAGCTATGATAATGACTCGGATTTTAAGAAAAAAATTAGCCGCACAATTGCCCATATGAGTTCAAACATATAATCTGTTTTAATTTTAGTTTTAAAAATGAGTCTCTCTAGTTGATATGTTTGTGTCACTCTTATTATAATTACTCCTAATCTTTATAAGTAATAAACATTACTTCTCATTAAAAGTTAATTGTTTCCTGCAGGTGGTTGTTTGTGTGTTAAAAGAAGGAAAAAGCAAGCACAGTACACCGAAGAGAGGTTGACATGTCTCTTTCGTGCCTGACCCACAAACCTCTGTGATTAATCCAGTTAAGCGCTTATTAGTTGGATCAAAAGAACATACGGTTACTGTTCCTAAATTTGTTCTCAAAGATCTGTACATCACTTGCTTGCATCACATGCTTTGCAATTTCCATGAATTTGGCAAGCCTCACAAAGGTTTTCATAGTTTTGTTTCAAACATTTCTCACAGTGACCTGATTTTTGAGTAGCATCGAAGACCTGAAATGAAAACTTTCCAAATTACAAATCTACTTGCATCGTTACAAAAAATACAAATCTATTTCAGAAAAATACTGAATGCAAGTTGTTTTAATAATTCATTAATTACTTTCCTAAAACATTTTTCTTTCTTTCTGCTACTTGGCCAACCAGACACAGTTGCGAGTACTTCACAGTAGTATATGTCAAGAATGTCAAATAATTTTTCTTTTTTCTTTTGTTTGTTTCTTTAGGATGAGTGAGGTGGCCTTGCATTAAAGCAGACCCTGTCGCCCTCTGTTCCAGCATCAGCATCAGTGTGTAACACTCTGCGCCTTGCCCCTTCAACATGAGCTTGATCCAGGACAAATTTGGAAATGAGTTCCTCCGCTCCAACGGTGGCATGGAGCCAGGCTTTGGTCCAGGCATGCTCATGTTCAGCCACCTACCCCCTGTTACTAGCTTCACCCGGCTGGCCAGTCAAACAGTTATGGCTGATCTGCAGCCCCACGAGATGATCTTGAAGAAGGAGAGGGACTCGCCAGACTGTGGAGGAGGGCTGAGTGCTGGAGGCATGGGTGGTGGAGGTGGCATAGGAGGGATGATGGGAAGCATGGGAGATTACGTTCATGCAATGGGCATTAAACAGGAGAAGGTCTCTGAACATGATTACAGGCTGCCTCTCTACCCTGGAGGTGGAGCCGGAACTGGGATACGAAGTGGAGGAGAGTTGCTGGAGGTCTCGCTGGGTAACCATCAGAACCTGGTGGTCCATGACCTCAGTCTGGGAAACGTAAGTGTGCCCATGTTTGTCTGTAAAATACATTTGGACAGGATGGTTGATAATTACACCAAGGAATTTCTCACTTGAGCTTTTATTAAAAGGTAAAGAACTACCATGTGATTTCCAAGATAACATTTTTTACTGAACTTCCCTTTTTTTAATATCACTACACTCTGAAAATAAACGGTTTATTGTTATCTATGGTTCCTTGAAGAACATTTAATGTCCATGGAGCCTTTGCATTCCACAAAAAGGTTCCTTGTATTGGTAAAAACATTTTTTTTTTTTGATTATAACGTTTTATTTACACTAAATAATAAATAATTTAAGAACCGTTCAATGAAAGTTTATATAGTGAACCCAGAAAATACAATTTTGGAAGTGTAGTTATTTAAAAAAAAAAAAAAAACATCTCACCAGAAAGACGGTGGAATTTTAGTGGAATATCAAATGAATATATTTGTGTGTGTGTGTATGTGTGTGTGTCTATATATATATATATATATATATATATATATATATATATATATATATATATATATATATATATATATATATATATATATATATATATATATTGGTGTACTGAAATGAGGAGGCATAGTTTTTTAAATAAACATACAATACCAGAAATTGTATATTTTTTACATTAACAATGCAATCAATATTCTGTTTATTACAGCCAAGGATGTATCTCATCAAGTTAGTGTTTTTAAGCATTTTACATTTATTCCAAAATAACTTTATATATTTTATTTGTAAACTTATGTTGAGCTATTCTTTTTAATAATTAACTTGAATTTATTTTTGCATTATTTGGTTCACCTGTCATCAAGGCTAGGTAAATATTGGTTTCAGACACTGAAATGTACTTCAAATTCTTCCAAGCTGATTACTCACTAAAAACTCCCACAGATCATGTTTTCAGGCCATTTCAAGCCTTATTTTGATGTAACAAAGTGGTTATAGCGTTTATAAGTGTGGAATTGTTCACTTAATTTTTTTAATGAGTCTTCCCATTAACGCCATTGAGACTGATTTGTGAACATGGCGATGGAAATCGAATGAACCAATCACAGCCGAACATAACCAGTCACATCCAATCATTTCATGATGGCCTCTCACTTGATCCCCCCCCCCCCCCCCCCCATTCAATCTCAGTTACCCCCCTCAAAACTCACAGCATTAGTGGTGGAAATTATGATTCTTTCTAGTGATTCGTTAATTTTCAGTTCAGTTCATATCCGTTCATTCAGTTCGTTCACGAATGACATGTGTGCCAGTTCAGTCATTTCATTCACGAACGAGATTTACTAAATCATTCAACTCGTGCACGAACGACATGTGCTTTGCCGATTGAGAAACGTGATTGGTAAACGGTTTGCCAGAATATACCCAGACCATCAGGTCAGTCATTTCATTCACGAACGATATGTATCAGCTCATTCAACTCATTCACGAACGACATGGGTACCAGTTCAGTCATTTCGTTCACGAACGATAAGATCTCTAGATCTAGTACAGACTCATATGAAACTCGTTCATTGAAGGGCGTATTCGTTCACTACATTCAACAAATCAAATACTGTCACATCTCATACACATCTCATAAGGCTATTGGCTCGAGGTTGAGTAATTCTTTGACAGGATGAAACAGTTGTTACCCGGTTCACTGAGCTGCGCATGCGCTGCTTATAGCGCCGCGCTGCTGTGGAGGGAGGAACTTCACTGAACGAGAAATATGAGTCAGTGGATTACGTGAACGAGAACGATTCGTTCACCTAAAAGATTCGTTCAAAAAGAATGATTCGTTCACGAACGACACATCACTACACAGCATGCTTTGGAGGGTCTGTTAAAACTCAATGGGCTCAGGGGAGGCGAGAGAGACGTGGAGAGACTGTAACTTTACCTACTGGTGTCACTGTTGGACAATGTTTCTTTAGCAAAATTAGTGATTCATACACTTTTGAATGTTATATTTTAATCGCATGTGATTGTCATGCTTGTCTCGTCAGTAAAGCAGATTCTGTGATTAGCAGTAAATGTCCATCACCTGCTCTCAAATGGAGCGGCACTTAATATACAGAGTCATAGTTTGCTGACAAGCTATGCAATATCGGTTTCATAACTGCATGCGATTCATCTGCACTATGACGCGGTATTGCATAGCTTGTCAGCAAACTATGAATCTGTATATTAAGTGCCGCTCCATTTGAGAGCAGGTGATGGACATTTACTGCTAATCACAGAATCTGCTTTACTGACGAGACACGCATGACAGTCACATGCGATTAATCGTGCAGCCCTAATATCTAAGTTGATTTATTTATTTATTTTAAATCCAGATTTATCGTGTTAGTTGTGGGTGTCCCGCATTCATTAATCTAATGGTCCTTTGTTGTATTTTGGTGGGCATATGTTTTTTGTCCTGTTGTTTTTGTTTTGGTATTTTTCTTTAGATATTTAAATATATAAATTCCCTAGAGTACCCTAGAGTTTAGCCAGATTTGTGTTTAATGTCATACAGCTCTCTCCTAAGCAATGCAGATTCCATAATAATACTGTAGGGTAGAAATGTCCTTCCTGTCAGTGATGTCATCTGGTTTCTGTGTGTGAGTAAGGGCTTTGACTAGGACAAAAGCAACAGGAGTCATGCGGTTGTGTGTGCGGAAATGCAAAATGGCACCTTTGCTTCTCATTCTTGATAATTAAGTCCTTTCCAAGGTTATGGGGGCAGTGAACCCATTTAATCATTATAAGGGTTTATTGATCATCTCATCCACACGAAAACTGAAAGGAAATTGGGTTGAAGCATTGATGCCCTGCATCTGGCGCTGTCTTTGTGCAGTAGCCAAAGGCAGCTGTGATTACATTAATAAAATGATGACTCGTGCCAATTCACGATTATTTCTAGCTGCACGGCAAGAAATAACATGCAAGATATCTTTTGTTCTGTCTTTTGTTTTCTGCTCGGTTGGATTTAATTTATCCCAGTTGCTCTTCCTCAAACTTTTTCTATTGAAATAGGTCATTTTAAAGAAATCAGATTAGAGTAAAAAGACTAAGATTTGTTTTGACTAGCTTTGGGTGCAAATTATAATTTCATTTCTTTCTCACACTAGTGTTTTCTTTTGTTAAATATGCCATAGCCTTCACAAAGACAATGAGCATCACATTGGCAATTCATATTTTAATCTCCATTCATAGGTTTTTGTGTGTGTTTCTCGCCGAGCTCTTTTATGCTGCCCAAGTGTGAGACGATATTCAGATGTGCAGCTGGTCAATAATCCATATGGTGTTTTTCATAGATGGATGTGAAAATGACGAAAGTGCCATTGATTCTCCAGGGATAGATATAGAGGCTCGTAAATAAGAGATTTACCACCCTTCCTTCTGCCACATACACATTAGGGAATACTTTTAATATACAAACTAGTCTCTCATCTAGTGTGTGCATATTATAGAGTTGTGGCTGATTTCTGTGTCCGCCTTTGCAAAAAAAAAAAAATATATATATATAAAATAATCCAAGGCTGAGAGTGTCTCTCATTCACAGAAACTTGAGTCTCAATATGCCATTCATATAAAATGAAAAACAGATTTGTGTTTCACAAATGTTGTGTGAATGAATGGGTCTTTGTTGTCTTTTATTTAGTCTGCTCCCAATCCCATTGTATCTTTGTTATCCTCCCAGCTGTCAGGACGGCTGGTAAAGGAATCCTCAGGGAGGAAAGGTCGAAGGTCAAACGGCGAGGGACAGGAGGCCAAGACACGGAGGAAACGAGGAGAGTCGAAGGTGCAAACAAACACTTCATTAACATAAAACTTACTTATTATTCACTGCTGTGCTTCTAGTTAAAATTTATAGAGGATTTCCCTTCATATACAAATATCAGTGTTGTCCAATGCTGAAAATTGTTTTATCTGCAGTCAATGATGCTGGATCCAGATGGAGGGAGCTTGTCTCCAAACTCCAAACCGCACATCTGTGAGCACTGCAATGCAGCATTCAGGAGCTCCTATCATTTACGCAGACATGTGCTTATACACACAGGTCAGCATGTGTTTACACTTACACAAAAGAGCAAGCATATGTTAGTATGTGTACTAACAGTGCACACAGTGTCATCACAAAACAATTTGTTCCAAGGATTAACAGCCAGTATTAAGTAGAGATTAAGAGGACTTGCATTCTAAAATAGTTGGTTTGTCAAATCACAAAACAGCAAAACTATTTTTTGTATTAGAAAAAGAAAACATTACTTATTTTGCTTACTCAGGTGAACTGTTTGAATAATTTCTTAAAAATTTAAATTGATTCGTCTTGAAAATAGGATTGCAAAAGAGCTATATATATAGATATAGATATAGATAGATAGATATGTGTATATATAGATAGATGTAGATATATATAGATAGATAGATATATAGATTTTGTACAAACTGAAGCCTCTGAGTAAAAAAGATTGAGAACCACTGCTTTAATAGTACCAATATAGGTTTGCTGATTTATACTTGAAATTCAGTTTTAATTGTATCAGTTCTTTTACTCATACAAATACTTAGAGGTGGTATTTGCCCCATTAAAAAACATCATGTTGTATTGCTGTCTCTGTAGTCACTACAAACACGCCAGTGCTTGACAATCCATGTCCTTTACAGGTGAGAGGCCTTTCCGCTGCACTCAGTGTAACATGAGCTTCATTCAGAAATACCTCTTACAGAGACACGAGAAGATCCACAGTGGTAAGTTCACACCAACTTTAGCTTTCATTTCCTCATATCTGGCTTATTTGTTTGCAAGATGTCGATCACGCTCCACAGCCACTTCTGTTTTTAATGTAAAATTTGCAAAGCCTCTTTTAGTCCTCAATTTATTTTTCCTTTCATGCATGTCTGGTTTCCAGGAGAGAAGCCATTCAGCTGTGACCAGTGCAACATGCGTTTCATCCAGAAGTATCACATGGAAAGACACAAGAGAACTCATAGTGGAGAAAAGCCATATAAGTGTGACACCTGCCAACAGGTGTGTTTCATGCACAAGTTTCAACCAGTTCCGTTTAGCAGTACTGTTTTCTCATACTTGTGTTCTTTCTTTAGTATTTTTCCAGAACAGACCGGTTGCTGAAGCACAAGCGGACGTGTGGAGATGCCATAAAAAAGGGTGTGGATGGGGCAGAGCACGAGTTGGGCTCAGCAGGTGATGGAGAACATGGCAGCTACGGAATCTCTCAGGGAAATGCTGCTACGCCTAGCCGCAAACGGGGCAAGACAAAAAATGCTGGTGAAGGGGGTGAGCGAAAACGTAAAAAGTCATCTGGGTCTATGGGAGTGACACATAGTCAGGGGGTGGACAGTTACGGGGTGCATGACTTTGGCTCAGCCGGGAACCACATGGTATCAACGTCATCTTCAGCCCAGCCGGGCCCCAGCATGCATGGTGAACATGGCCGGGCTCCCAAGATGCCCTTTAAGAAAGGGAATAGGAAGTTCCTGGAGAAAAATACTCACCCCATGGATCAATCCAAGCCAGGAGGCATGGAGTTGCCTGCAGGAGGATGCTTGGAAAGCCTCGGGCTTCTTCAAGGTTCAGGGGTCAAAGTTGGTTCCAGCAGCAGTAACTATGATGATGCCATGCAGTTTTTGAAGAAGAGACGATACATTCATGGGCCGAACAGTGGCGGTGCTGCTTCTGGAACTTCAGACTATGACGTAGGTGTAAGTCATCTGCATTCGCAACCCACAGTCATTCATGGTGTAGTTTCTGGGGTCCTAGATGGCGATGCTGCACTGGGCCTCCTCGACTCATCCCCTCTGGGAGATATAAAGCAGGACAAGTCTGGTATCCCAGATGAGGTTCTCCAGAGCTTGTTGGACCACTATGCTCACAAGCCTGAAGTGACCTTCGACATCACCGATCCCCATCACGTTGAGCTCCAGCCAGCCACCACGGATGCTGCAGACCCGTTGGGAACTGAGGACACCCCGTCAAGTCCCAACAGTGGCGACAAAGCTGTAATCATGCATGAGTACTCACGTTTTCTCCTACAGGCACTGGAGAGGACCAGTCACAGCGCAAGCTTCCCAATGGGTTCCAGTCCTGGTTCTTCCGTGACTACCACAGTACCTTTTTCAGGCCCTAGCCTGCTTTTGTCAGACAAGCATGTGTATACTTCCTCACCTCTGGAGTACTCGTACTCTCAACCTGTTTCGTCTTCACCCTCTCTTTCATCTGTGCCAAAGTCCCACTTTGGTCTTCTTGAGGGCTCGTCGCCTCCAACGGGCTTCCACTTGAGCAGCCTGGAGCAGTCTGTGCACACGCAGCAGCTCACACCTTCCCAGGAGCTCACCGAACAGCTGGAGAAGCAGCACACCTCCCCTCCGCCGCCTCCACACACCCCTAACACCAACGCCTACCAGATCACACCTCAGCCTCCAGACCTGGGTGGTCCAAAGGAACAGCAAGGGCCAAAAAATGGAGCCGCAGCCACCACAGGAGGATTCTCCCTGGCTGCGTCCCAGGACCTGGCCACGCTGGACACAGCCAAGGCTCCTTATCAGATCGAGAACTTTGCCCAGGCTTTTGGGGCGCAGTTTAAAGGGGGCCGAGTGTCCCTGGCCTTCAGCAGTGACTCGGGGGGAGAGGTAACTCACCGCTTACAGACGTCAGTCTCGGAATTCTCAGGGTATAGCAGTCTCTTGGCTGATGCCAGCGACCCAGTCAGCAGTGGCTCCAAAACCCCAACAAGCCAAAGCTACAGGTGAATGGGCTCCTGTGCCTAGATGCTCAGATGGAGGTTCCCTATTTTAATTTTGTCATGCTGTCTTTATTTTGTATTGCTGTTGTTGTTGTTATTATTAATATTGTTATTATTATTGTTATTTAGGTCTCCTACTTTAATGAAATTGTAATGTTTTTAAGTAATGTTTTTCTCACTGCCATTATGTTCACATGAAATTTCACCCCTCCTTTGGCCTGTGATGCATTTTCCATTATTACGTTCTTCTTTTCTTTTTTTCGATTTCCTTTGGAATAAAAGGAAATGCTCCATAGACTTTTAGTTCTGCTCTGTTAATCAATAGACGATAAAGAAAGCAAAATTAGTATAGTTTGCTTTTTTTTTTTTTTTTTTTTTTTTTTTCTCTCAAAAGTCATTCATTTACATTTTCACATTTGACTTCACAGAAATGTAAAAATAATTATGAACAAGCAATGGCAGGGAGTCACCCAGAACTGAAATCGTCTGTTACAATGAATCAAGTATTACTCAGGAAAACGTGTGGACAGCAAATCTCTAAGAAGGGTAGCAAGCATTCATCCAGGAGGCAGATATTTTTGCAAATACAAAGAGCTTTTTCAGGAGATTTTTTTTTTTTTAATTCTAATTCTTCTGAATAAGTTCATCAAGCAGACGAAAATGCTGCCTGTTAAATTACACTGACACCACTTTCCACTTAGCTGTATAGAGATTATGGTACTTTTATGTCAATGTGAAATGCTCACATTCGCTTTCAGTAAGGGCCATATATATATAAATATATATTTATAAGAATATCTGTGTGTAAAATAACATATACTCTCTCTTGAGACTGGCAGGTGACTTGGAGGGGGATAAAGAGGGACTGAGTTTGTGAAGGGAGGCCCGTGACTGTCTTTTTTTCCCCTTGGATTGTGAAGCCAAGGGCTATACACTAGGGGGCACTGCATGTGAGCGTGTAAGTGCCTCTTGGCTCAGGCCACATCATAGGATCCTTCTGCGCCTGTCTGGCTTACTCCTCCCTCTCTCCCTCCGTCCACTTCTCCTTTGCCCTCTTCGTCAGAAAGAATCCCATTTAGCACTTTTTTTAATCCTGTTTATTTTACACGGTGAATGAAACTACCCAGGCTGTTCACACAGAATGTGAACTGTGTAACTGACATGCTGTTTTGAAAAGGGGGCAGTGGACAGAAAAGGGGCGGGACTCATTTTAGGAAAGCGTAGATTATGTTGAAAAGACCAATGATAAGGTCTTCTAGAAAATGTTAGTTTCAATGGGACGTGTTTGCTGGAATTAAGGGTGGGCTTTTCTCGGGGGACGGGAGTGTAGGGTGTCTTTTTTTATATTTTATTCCTAGTTTCTCATTGACGCAGGGCAGGTTATAAAGGGGGATTTTTCTTCTCCTTTTTGTTATTTCAAAAGTATTGTGTTGGGAAAATGTGCTTTGTGGTAAAATGGCCCCTGTTGTACCACTTTTTTTTGTTTTGTTTTTCAAGCCTTTCTCCAGAGGCGACTTGTAAAAAGTCCCGATCTTAGTAATTTATATAGTATTGGTCCTAAATATACTGATGGAACAGTCCAAAAGGAATTTAGCCGACTTATTGCAGTGTGCATGCAGGGCAAAGTATTACCTTGAACTACATTTTTATATGTTTGATTTTGTACTGTACAAGTATTATTGTCTTTTTTTTTTTTTTTAATCGACAACGGTCTTCCATCAGCGCTGTTGGCTGCTGTTACACTGTCCTTGAATTACTGTCATCTAATGTTGTTCCTTTTTCATGCGTTTTGCCTACCGATCCCCAAAAGGACAGAACCACATGCAAGATTGTTTGACAGGCGGACTCCTCTTAGGGAACACATACTGACCACTAGGATTCATTTAGGAAGGTTGGGGTACTCCGTTCACAACAATGGAAATAATAATAATAATAATCATCATCACATTAATGAGGAGTGTGATGATTATAATGAAATAATCACAGCTGATGTTTTTATACCTCATATCACTGGTGACAGAAGCAGGGATATCAAAGAGTGACTGTATGTAGCATGACTGATGTGGCTACCGTTAAGAAACGCCTCAAATAGTCCCTTTGCCATTTTTTTTTTATCGTGCTATTTACTTTTTTTTCCCTCTTCAGAGACAATTTTATGTGAACGCAAGGTTCTTGAAGTTGGTCACTTTGTATCGTTTCAATAAATGTAAGGTCAGGAGATCTAAAGATGCTATGAATTGAAATCTAAATTTATTCAGATGAGCACAGGCTATTAATGTTTTTTTTTTTGTTTTTTTTATTCAGCCTGTGCCCAACAGTTATATTCTGTGATTTGTTTTATGATTTGATGTGAAGCACAGCTGAAAAATGTGTAAAGCCCCCTCAGACACTGTTAAGCATTGAATGATGTGGCTTGATCTGTCTGTCAGTGCTTGCCACCATTAGGATGGATTTCTTGACACTTTTTAATGAATTTTTTTGGCTTCACGCTTTATATTCCTGGACGTTTTGTTTGTGTTGGTGTTTTTTTTTTTTTTTTTTTTTTTACATGGTTAATAACACTAATTTTTTTCCCCTTTTTTATTTTTTTTGCATGTACATTTTTTCAGAATTTGTTCTTTTTGCTCCCATTTGTCACCATGCCAAATTTGTAGCTAATGATCTTTTTCTCTCCTGTCTTATTTGATTACAGATTCTTGTGATCTGATACACAGGGCTATACCTGTCCATTTTGACTTTTATTATTGATTAGGAAAAACAATAAAAATGCTGAGATCAGTGTGTTTGGATGCATGGATTTATTTCTGTTGTGTGATGCTAGGGAAACATTTGTACATGCTGTACAGTATATGATCCACCCCTTCAGTATCTAATTTGTTAAACAAACCATAACTTTTTGAGCTGAAGGACTTAAGTGGACTTGAGGTTCTGAACCGTTAATGCAAAAGTTCCCCGCCCCCCGATATCTCATCACTTTCACTATCATGAGGTAATGTCTTTATCGGGGTGGAGCATGGACTGTGTGTTTTAGATTTTTTGAATAATTTTTTTTTTTATAGCTACCTATCCAGCCCTGTACAGCTTGGTTTTTAGGGCCTACCTATGAAATTCATTTTGGATCTTGTGGGTTTTTCTTGCTTAAATGTGCACAAAAGTGTTTTCTAAGAAAGTGCAAAAGTGTTTTCTACAAAATTATAACTTTTATTTAACAAGGATTGTACCGCACTCTAGCACTAGCAAAGCCACTGCTCATTAAACAAGGATTAATCCTTAGAGGAGTAGTATCCATAACCATAAGCTCTACTCTTCTGCACAAGGGTAACTATTGTACTGTGCAATGGAAACTTCAATGCAAAAGAAACTCTTACAAATGTCAAACATAACAGAACATTAAATCATAATAGATGCTTCCCTTCACTCAAAAACATAAAATGGCATTCAATTTCAAAACTTACTCTCCATATCCAGCCATATGCAAAGCATGCTGGGAACTTACAATCACCTCTAAAATAAAACTGCAAAATTTAGCTAATTCTCTTAAAAAATAAAAAATAAAATAAAACAGGTAGCCTTCTTTCCTTAATTATTTTAGTTTAACCAGTTCCCCAATTCAAGGACCAAAACGGCTTAAGTCTCCTTAAAAGAAAAATGAGGAAAACACATCTCCTCAACAATGTCCTTAACATTTTCTTTAATGAAATCCACACATTATTTTTAATTATCACCTTCATTTTTTTTAAATGAAAAGGACAAGACCCATGATTCATTTTTTATAGTGCATGCAGTGTTACAAAAACTTTTAAACTTTATATTTATCAAACAATCCTCAAAATGTTTTTAAGTTTAAGACACTAAACCCAATTCTCTGAACCAGTAGCCTAAACCAATTTGTCAAGTAAATCACTCTTTCTGCAAAACCTTAAGCAAGTTCAGGCAGTAGACACTGATTGCAGTTCTCATGCGCTCTTTTTGCAAAACTCTAAACACATTCTCACTCACTAAAACAATTTGCACTTTGCTAAACGTGATGCAAATCCCTAAATACAAGAAAGCAAAAGTTAAGCACAACTGCAACACAGTTGTCATCATTTACACAATAATTCAAAACTGTTCACACTTGTTTCTAAATATGTGAATGTACAAAATATAAGCCAGTTCAAAGTGCACAGATGGCATGGGTGCATCCATCAATCTCAGAGGAATGGAAGAGCAAGACCAAGAACCGTCATTTCAGATGAAATGAAAGCTACTGTGATAGACCATGCTCTTGTGCACTGAATGACAGTGGCAGGACAAAGAGTTCAACCTAATTTGAGCAGATTCTCTGTAGCCACAATAATAAAATGAGATGTCTGTCTTGGTGGGAACTGAAACGCGCCTCTGGTCAAGGCTGGATCCACTACACCTGAGGCTTTTTTTTTTTCATTGCCTGCCTGCGACGTAGATAAAGTCCCCTGATTTTTTTTTACACACACATACACACACACACATGCAAGTGTGTATGAAATACACAAGATGTTGTCTTATACCTTACCTTTATACATCGCATATTATTATATTTTTTAAAGTGTTCATGAAAGATTTAGATAACTATCATATTTAAATTTTATTATAGACAATGGCCCATTTTATGTGTCGCTAAAAGTTGATCAAACTTTTCAAAGCATTTTTAAGTTTAAGCATTTACTGTTACCTTACTTAGAGTCAAGATAAATATTTATGGCCCTGTAAGTTTCGGGGCAATAAACTCCGCTTCATAAATAACAAATGCATTGTTCATTATGTTTGTGAAGTCATTTGAATCCATGAAAAAAAAAAAAAAGTTTGACCTCCCATGTTTTGAATTGATGGAAAATATGATCGATGGGTTGGGCGTGTTTTTATTTACTTTTTATTTAATCTTTTATTCATTTATTCATTTTTTACATTTAATCCATAAAATTATTACTTTTCAAATATTCATGTGTGTATACGAATCTGTAATGATTTGATTTATTTAATTGTCTCAATCATAGTGTTAAAATAAAATATCAGTCACTCATAAGGTTTAAAGTCCACGAACTACTCCCTTGTAGCCATTCACGTCACACATTAGACGGGCCACTTATGGAAATGACCTCTTCATAATACCTTTAGCATAGATCAGGAATGTTGTAGGTTTCTAAATTAGTATCGGTCCCAGTAAACAAGTAGGCCAAAGGAGCAGCTTTCTAACTTATATTTATATTTATAGTTTTGCAGTGGAGCACTGTGTGGCCTTTGTCACTATGGCAACCTGCATGTCATAAAGCCATAAAGAAGTATGATTGTCTGACCACAACTGATCAAACAGAGCGGAGGAGACAGTCCTGCATTTCAGCCAAACATCTATTGATCGTATGAGCTTCAAGCTATAATGCTTTATTTATTTATTCATATTTTACCATTTTGTAATAGTTTCTGACAAAATCCCTGTTCTACTTTGAGATTTTTGTTTCTTAAGATATTGTTAGTTTGGCATCATTGCGAAGTGCAGTCTTTGTCAACTATGCAATATGATGGGAATGCTGTTCTAATGTTTCACCCAATGTTTACAGTAACAGACCCCATGCTTTCATTTAAACCAGAACAATATGGAAGAATTTATATAATTTATGTGAAAAAAAATGGCTCTTCCTGGTTTCCTTATCCAGGAACAGACTTCCCAGTGGATCTGATTTAAAAAAAAAATTTTTTACAGACAAAATAAGTGACCGAACCACTTACAGGGTTTACCGATTGTTTAGGACCCCTTGAGGAAAAGACATCAGATCAACTGTTCAGGTGTCTCAGAGTCTATTACTGGGAGATTCGAGCTGTAGATATGAGACAATGGGCAAAAAAGGAGAATGGCAGCACTAGTATTTGATACATTTCAGGGAACATCCATTTCAGGAATTTTTTTTTTTTCCTGTTTCCTCATTTTACTTCCTGTGATACGTCAATAACCAGTAATTTCTGATTCACACTTTGAATGTAAATACATGTTGTAAGACCACTTTACTTTACGAGTAATTGCTAACACACTACACTGTAAAACAAAACAAAACAAAAAATCCTGGGTCTTACTATTTTCATAGAAAAAAAAAAGATTATTACAAATAGTTTGTATGTTTTATTAAAGAAATTGTGGTTCAAAGTTGTATAGAAAATATTGAGCACATTTCATTAATAAAACTAAGAGATATGTTTTTCTATTTCTTTTTTTTTAACTTAAGCAATTTTGAAGCTTATATTGAGAAACTGATTAAGATGACATAATTAAAGAAGAAAGGCTATCTATTTATTGTAAGTTAATTAGCTTAATTATGCCGTTTTATTTTGGCGTTGATTGTTAGGTCCTAACATGCTTTGCATGTGGCTGGATATGGAGAGTACATATATTGCGATGAAGTGCTATTGTATGTGTTTTTGAGTACATGGAAACATCTATTAATGTTTAATGTTCAGTTATGTTTGACATTTTGAAGAGTTTCTGTCGTTACAACTGTGCTGAAGAGTAGAGCTTCTTGTGATTGTAGAAGATTACTCAAAATCAAATACAAATAGGTCTTACTCAATATCACAAACTTTTGAGAATCAGCTTAAAATAAATAAGCCCATTTCACTAGCAATGTTAAATTCATTGTGTCATACAGTATTGTTCAAAATAATAGCAGTACAATGTGACTAACCAGAATAATCAAGGTTTTTAGTATATTTTTTATTGCTACGTGGCAAACAAGTTACCAGTAGGTTCAGTAGATTGTCAGAAAACAAACAAGACCCAGCATTCATGATATGCACGCTCTTAAGGCTGTGCAATTGGGCAATTAGTTGAAAGGGGTGTGTTCAAAAAAATAGCAGTGTCTACCTTTGACTGTACAAACTCAAAACTATTTTGTACAAACATTTTTTTTTTCTGGGATTTAGCAATCCTGTGAATCACTAAACTAATATTTAGTTGTATGACCACAGTTTTTTAAAACTGCTTGACATCTGTGTGGCATGGAGTCAACCAACTTGTGGCACCTCTCAGGTGTTATTCCACTCCATGATTCTTTAACAACATTCCACAATTCATTCACATTTCTTGGTTTTGCTTCAGAAACAGCATTTTTGATATCACCCCACAAGTTCTCAATTGGATTAAGGTCTGGAGATTGGGCTGGCCACTCCATAACATTAATTTTGTTGGTTTGGAACCAAGACTTTGCCCGTTTACTAGTGTGTTTTGGGTCATTGTCTTGTTGAAACAACCATTTCAAGGGCATGTCCTCTTCAGCATAGGGCAACATGACCTCTTCAAGTATTTTAACATATGCAAACTGATCCATGATCCCTGGTATGCGATAAATAGGCCCAACACCAAAGTAGGAGAAACATGCCCATATCATGATGCTTGCACCTCCATGCTTCACTGTCTTCACTGTGTACTGTGGCTTGAATTCAGAGTTTGGGGGTCGTCTCACAAACTGCCTGTGGCCCTTGGACCCAAAAAGAACAATTTTACTCTCATCAGTCCACAAAATGTTCCTCCATTTCTCTTTAGGCCAGTTGATGTGTTCTTTGGCAAATTGTAACCTCTTCTGCACATGCCTTTTTTTTAACAGAGGGACTTTGCGGGGGATTCTTGAAAATAGATTAGCTTCACACAGACATCTTCTAACTGTCACAGTACTTACAGGTAACTCCAGACTGTCTTTGATCATCCTGGAGGTGATCATTGGATGAGCCTTTGCCATTCTGGTTATTCTTCTATCCATTTTGATGGTTGTCTTCCGTTTTCTTCCACGTCTCTCTGGTTTTGCTCTCCATTTTAAGGCATTGGAGATCATTTTAGCTGAACAGCCTATCATTTTTTGCACCTCTTTATAGGTTTTCCCCTCTCTAATCAACTTTTTAATCAAAGTACGCTGTTCTTCTGAACAATGTCTTGAACGACCCATTTTCCTCAGCTTTCAAATGCATGTTCAACAAGTGTTGGCTTCATCCTTAAATAGGGGCCACCTGATTCACACCTGTTTCTTCACAAAATTGATGACCTCAGTGATTGAATGCCACACTGCTATTTTTTTGAACACACCCCTTTCAACTAATTCAACTAATTGCCCAATTGCACAGCCTTAAGAGCGTGCATATCATGAATGCTGGGTCTCATTTGTTTTCTGAGAATCTACTGAACCTACTGGTAACTTGTTTGCCACGTAGCAATAAAAAAATATACGAAAAACCTTGATTATTCTGGTTAGTCACATTGTACTGCTATTATTTTGAACAATACTGTATGTGTAATATTTTTACCATATATTTGTTTAAGTAGATAGCACATAACATTTTTTACAGGGCATAAATGATACAGTTGGCACAATTTCCCAAATCATTCATTCAATTCTCAAAACAAACACATTTCTTTTAACGCTATTACCTGTTTTCCAGTTTGCTCAGTTTTCAACGAAAGTCTACACAAAATACTAATATATTTTGCTCAAATAAACAGGTTTGAAAAAGTACCCCAATAATTAAAACTTTTATTATTTAGTCTCCCTGAAATGTCTTTATTTAGTACCTAAAACCCTATATGTACTAGACTTAAACATCTATTCTTTTAACTAGACAATAAAATATTTAAATATGCAGCAAATCACCCATTTTCTTTATGTCATTCTTGGAACAATAAAGGCTAGCTATCTCTCTATGATGATTTGCCTGCCTATCACAATGCTTATTTGGATTCCCTCACATTTTCATAAGTAAACAGTTCTCATGAAATATAAAAGTAAGGGCAAAATAAGCTTCCTTGTACTTCCAGTGCATAATTGTGACGCTTAACCCAAAATGCATGCATTTTAGTCCAATGAAGGTCAATAAAGCTGTAAAGTCTGAATTAAATCTGCTTCCTCAATTCTACATCAGCAGCGCTGAACTAACCTAAATAACCTGCTGTAAAAGTGATGGAGCATCTTCAATTGGATCCAGAATTAGGCTTCTTAAAAACATTTTAGTTGCACTTCTGCTGTTTTTTATTGTATTTTATTTTTTAATTGTTACTACTTTTTCAGAGAACATTTTAAAATAACATTTCCATAATGTTTGCAAAATTATAACATGGAATGTTCCCCTAATGTTTGCACAAAAACATTTCTAAAACATTTCAAATCTGGACACTTTGAACATTAAAAGAAGGTTTTAAAAAAGTACATTTTCATGACTTAATGGAAATTTTAGTAGAACATATTTGTGCTTGCTGATATGGACAAATCTGATGTGTGTTAAATCTCCATTTTGATTGCTACACTGACTATACTGATACTCTCAACACTGAATGACTTTGCATTCCTGCACAGATTAGAGTTCAAGCCCTCCTCATTACATAAACCCCCATTTGTCTTTATGGCCATTTTAAATGTTAACAATATGGTTGCCTCAACTCTTTACCCTCTTACATCATCCAAATGCCAGCACAGATCAGACTTTATCACACATAAATGACACAAAGAGGGAAGCGTCTGATAAACTTTAAATGAAGTGTGTTCAGAACATTCAGAAGATGAGATTTTAGACCAGGAGGACCCAAGATATTCTCATTACATGATGTGCTGATCAGGAAACCTAGTAGATACAATATCCCTATATGGAAATTGCGTCGTTAATTTACAATTTTATATGTATATTATACATAGGTACCTGACAAGACATTTCCAAGGAAAAATGTTCAAATAAAACAAATTATCAACCAGCAACTATTCAAGATGTTTGTTTTGTTTTTGTTTTTTTCTGACATTTTGCAGTGGGATGTTAGTTGACACTGAGTCTCGGCATGGCTAAGTTTTATCGGTTGGAGCTTGGAGTGTTCACAGTTGTTCTTTTTATCACTGCTGGTTAAACAAAAGGCCTATGTTGCCATCCTGTTCTTGGCAATCCTCAAATTTTCCAAAGTGATAAGAAGGGAGTGTCTGTTGCTACTTGATACAAGTGAAGGAGCACTAAATGTCAAGACATTCTTCCTTAAAACAGTATCAAACAGTCTGTTTCCATTGGAGATATATAAGTGCTTCTCACCCTTATTGTGAAGTTCTTAATGAGTTTTTGGAATGTATCAGAACTATAAAGCTTTGATGTCAGACTTGTTTTTTCATACGGTTTTCACTCTCTTTGGTTTTAGATTTTCATATTTGTTGTTGGGGTTTACTCATGCTTCATCATGAAGTCTGCAAACATCAAATATGCCGGTTAACCTGACATCCGCAGATATGCTTTAGATCAAAGCAGGAGCCCTTTTATAGTCTCATAAAACAAATGTCTTATTTTAAGGCTTGAGCTTTTATGAAAAAGAATTTGTCAAATATTTCACAATAAGGTGTGCTATAATTGTCCAACTCCTAAACTGTGTGAGCGTCAGTATATGGCCAATATGACGATGAAGGTTAAAAGATAGTAGTATTTACTCCTCCTGTTTCTAATTATAATTCAATGTCATAATATATGAATTAAGTGTTTCCATGATAAAGTGACATAATAAAATATGAAAAACTGACACACACACTGGTTTAGCTATCATTATGGGGATATTTCACATGCAGAATTAAGTTTGTATGCTGTATTTTATATCCCCTTAAAAGATTAAGATTAGATTTAAAACTACAGTGTTTTTGCATTTTGTGTGAGAGTCAGTCTGTGGTTAGTCACTGTACCATGACTCTCCAATGTTCATATACACACACACACACACACACACACACACACACACACACACACACACACTTTGGGTGTGAGTGAGCACTCAGTTGGGGAAAGTTACTTTTAAAATAATGCATTACAATATTGCGTTACTCCTTAAAAAAGTAACTAATAACATTACTTTGTTACTTTTTATGGAAAGTAATGTGCTTTACTTTCACATTAATTTTTAAATATGAGCAGGGCTTGATTGTTTTTAATATAAGAAGTTCTATTTATAGCAAATGTATAAGCTATTTCACACCAAAAAAAGTGTAATGAATAAACCTCAGGCTGAAGGAAAAGTAAATTCACGTCTGTACAGTAGAGCACAGGAGAAGAACACTATACAGCAATAAAAACAAAAACAAACAAACAATAAAGCACAATTGTTAGTTTATCTAAAGTAATTTTGCATATTAGTCTGGTTGAATACATTTGTGTTATTTAAAATATTTAATTATTGCAGGTTTGCGTCATATTCTGAGTTTGCATTTCTCACTTCTCTAATTCATTTTGATGAACACTAAATCAGTTTTTGTGAGTGGGATGAATTAATGCATGTTCACATTTAGTCTAGAACTACATCATGTCCACACAGTGCACACCACGCTTCTGTACTTCCGATTTCTCCCAATATGGGGACAGGAGACTTGTCAGTCAATAAATGGGGAAACAAATTAACTTTTTTGATAAAGTAACTCAGATATTTTCTTGTAAATTAAAAAGTGATGCATTACTTTACTAGTTACTTGAACAGACTAATCTGATTACGTAACTCAAGTTACTTGTAATGTGTTACCCCCAACACTGCTCTTAGGATTGATTCCTTCTCATCCTTTAGTTTAGATATCAAATATCCTGTGTTTCATTCAGAATATGTGCTTTTGTGTTTTTGTGTTGCATCTCTGATTGTTATCTCACAGCCTTAATCTGATGCTCCGATCACACACTGGTACATTTCTTTCATAAATTTCACTCAAATTTCAAATGATAAATTATCGTTAATAAATAGATTAAACAAATTAGGTCTCTATGCCAACTGATTTATAATTTGAGTCCTGATGGATTTTCTGACCTCACTCCCATCATTCATGTTACTGCAAATGAACCGCACATTGATGCAAATACTCCAAACTGATGCAAATAAAGCAACATCTATAGCACCCCATAACAAGTCTAGCTCAGAACATTTAAAAATAGGCAGTTAACCATTGATTTTAATAAAGGAGTCCTTGTTAAATGACATTTTCTCAACAGAACCATGACGTTAAACCAAATGTGTGCCACGGGATTATATATTTAATAATTAACTACTAGGCCTACTAATTACTATTGTTTTAATGTGTAACTGTGATTTTGATTAAACAAACAAATAAATGGGTTATTTTCTATTGCTGGTTTGTTAAGATCATTAATATATACGTGCATTTCTTAATGTTGGGTGTGTTGGAGAAAAAGATTTGAATGTGCCACACTGATTTCAAGAGCACTGTTTCGCAATCTAGGTGGTGTCCTCCTCCCCCTTCAGGCGTATTTAACCCGCTGCCTCTTCAGAGCCACCTGTAGCGGATCTCTATCCTCCAAAGGAAATTAACCTCCGAAAGCCAACGGTTGTTAACGGACACAAAGCTCTTGACAAGGAACACATCTTCTGTTTTCATTATTTTTTCATCTTTTTTTATTTTTATTATTATTTGTATAAACGACACCTACGCAGAGAACTATGTTACTGTCGCATCAACTATTCCTATTGATATTAATCTCGACTTCAGGTAAGCCTGCGATCTGCGTGTGTTTGTGTGTGCTGATGGGTTTATTATAGATATACAATAAGTTATCTATATTTGAAAAGAAAGACTAGTGGTATTTTATTTTGTAGACGAACCCACTTGTAATGATTTGACTTGCGCCATGACCGTGCTGTGTTTTAAGGACCATGGACAGTCTCAAGTGCTAAAAAAGCTCCACAGTTATAGTTTTAGTTTTATAGCTTACTAATGCTCGACTGTGTTTGTAAGAGACAAAACTTTCGTCTGCAACAACAAACAAAACGTGAGGAACACATGAATGATCCCGTGGAAGACTTTGAGTACATAACACTTTCCGCAGTCGATCCGGCTTTTAAGCGGAATAACACGCAAAACCTAGTGAGCTGACTACCTAGACAGTATTTTTCTTAGCCATGATAGGCATCCGCCGTTGACTTAGCTAAAATGTGTTACTCAAATGTACTTTTTAGGCTCTAAAACTAGTTGGTGAAGCAGTAGTCAACATTTTAAATAGTCTGTTTGTCCCTCTAATGAGCTCTGTAAAACATGCAGTAGATACAACGGCTACATTTAGTAGATTAAATATAGTTGTAATAATGAAAGGGCTTATTACTGTTTTTTTATGTCATTGGTCACTCACAGTTGTGGTCAGAGGGAAACGATTTAAATAACTAACTGAATGATTCACATTATAGGTCTCCAAGTAATTTTAGATTAAATGTAACAAGTAACACCATTAATAAACATGAATTTATTCTTAATTCATTCATTCATCTAAATTTCCCTTTTATCCGCAATTGCCTGAAAAAACAATTCTTATTCAGTTACAATTCAGTTCTTATTGACTAATTGAGCCTTTTTTTTGACTCTTAAAACCTGTAATCACTCGACTCGCAAAACCCCTAGAGGATTTCTGGGCAGGATATAACGGCTCAATTCACACTGTGAATTGAAAAGATCAAGAATTTTGATCACACAAAACAGAAAAGATCAGAAGTTTCGATTCTATAATGTTTTTGCATTTTGTGTGGTGTGACAGTTAGTCTGTGGTGAGTGACTGTACCATGACTATGAGATTTTTTTCTTCACACACACACACACACACACACACACACACACACACACACACACACACACACACACACACACACACACACACACACACACACACTTGGGTGTGAGCGAGCACTCTTGGGATTGACTTTGTCACAGCCTATAGATTAGTAGCTACCGCAGATATCAAATATCCTTTGTTTCATTCAGAATATGCACTTTTGTGTTGCATCTCTTATTGTGATCTCACAGCGTTAATGTGATATTCACTGATCATGAACTGATATGTTTATTTCATAAATTTCACTCAAATTTCAAATGATGAATCACCATTATGGCAGACAGGAGTCCTAGTTAGACACATAATAAACTGTGTATAGATATGACACCACAGTATGTGCCACCTTTTGCCTCAGGGCATGTTTGTGTTTCTAATAAAGTAAGTCCTACTGTGACATGTCAAAGACAGAAAGCAAGGGAAAGGCAGACAGATGGCAAGATGTTGTGTGAGGGAAATGACAAACGTGTGTGAGACAGAGATAGTATTTAAAATATGGGATTAAATGTATCCAACATATGTCTTTTTGAGTAATCATTTGAATCATTAACTCATTAACTTGATTCGTTCAAAAACACTGATTCATTCAGGAATGAAATGAAGTGACCATACCCTTTCAGAAAAAAAATACAGAACTGTCACTGCGGCGGTACCTTTTCAAAAGCTCCTATGTACCATTGTACCATATTGTTACTAATATTCTTTGTGTGACATTTTATCAGTGGAAAGAGTAACCAGTAGAACTGTGTCTAAAATGTACAGTAAGTATATTGTTAACTTCTTGTTTATTGAACTGTTGTGTAAAAGCAAAGTCATTAATTTGCTGCCTCCTTGGTACTCCAATACCTAGTCAGAAACAGACCTGTGATGTGATGTTTTTGAACAAGTTCTAAATTAAATTGTGTTATTGGACCATTTTAGGCTGGGAGAAGGGAGGATTGTGGAATAAGGCCTTTGTTTCAGGGAGAGCTCTAATCCAGGCAAAGTGCTGTAATGCTAATCTGGGCATTTGAGGGATAAAGAAGCTCTCTAACACAACCAATATAGTTAATGAATGTCTGTCTGGTTTGTAAATTAAGATTATTATATAAAACTACAAGGATATAAATACATGTTCTTCACTGTATGCAAAAATATATAGTTTATTTAGAGATTTCCACTTTTCAGAAATTGATTATAACATGGATTAAATATTTTTTGTAATCAGTTTCTTCTTCTCCTCTCTTTCTCTTCTTCTTCCTTTTTTATATTAGAGGTTGTAAATCTGCCCCTTTAATTGGAAAGTAAAGGAGATGGTTCTCACTGCAGAACACAATATCCAGGGGGTGTGGTTGGATCCAGATCCAACTCCTCCCACATTACATATACCCAAACCTACCCGTCTCCACCCCCTGATCCCTAAACCCACCCATCTCCACCCCTAAACCTACCAATCTCCACCCCTAGATGTGGAACCAACCACACGCCCTGGATCTTGTGCTCTGCAGCATGGGACTACTGTAGTATAGGCCGACTGTGCTTTAATTGGATATGACTGACTGAGTCTAGTTGTACTAGTGCAGAAGTGCTTCTCCAGAGAACCATCTGTTACCTTAGAGTCATTTAGAGATTGGTAAGCCTGTGTAAGAAAGAATAAGGGAGAGTAGATGGCATTATAATAATTGGCTTGTTGTGTCTACACATCGCCGGAAAAAGAAGTGTTGTTAAGAAAAAAAAAATGGTGGTTCATTATTATTTAAAACCATAATTTAGCTCAAGTGCTATGTAAACCAAAAATGCTATAACTAGATGCTAAAAAAAAAATTGAGTGCTTCATGCTCATGCAAAAAAAAAAATCCTGCTAGTGTTTTGGTGTTGTGAATGTTTGCCAAGATGTTTGCTAAGAGGTTTAAAAGGCTTTCTTAGCTTGTTAGCAGGATGGGTTTGTTATCACGTTGCTATGTGGTTGCTAGTGTATAGGATTTGAGTTATCATTAATGGCTATAGCATGTTCCTAACTTAATGTTAGTGATTTGTTCAAGTACCAATAGTGATGATGTTGCTTAAAATTGAATCAGATATTAATTATTATTTTAATTCATGTCACAGCTCTATAAGTCCTTGTTAGGTAAATTTGCAGTCAGGGTTAATTTTGTATTGTTTATATACTTTGAGTAGATAGTAATATTACAGTATTTATTTTTTATTATAATTTGCTTTATTTTTAGATTTTTTTATTTTCATTTTCATTTTTGATGAAGCCAGTAATTTATTATTTATTTTATATTTAATAATAGGGCTGTGTTCTTTGTATTTTGTTTTCTTGTAGTTTTTTTGGCTAACTGTAAAAAAAAAAAAAAAAAGAATTTTCTGATATTCTAAGTACTTTTGCATACTGAATAATCGTATGTATATTCCCAATAACATATCTTTAAACAAAAAAGAGATAGAGGAACAATAATGTCACGACTGAGTAGGCCTATGTAACAATATTTGTGAGGAACGGTAACTAAATACAGAACACATGGAAGTTTCAGTGACCTTTTACAACTGCTTGTCCAAAAGTATTGTAGATCAGAAATGTGTCTTCTCTTTAGGGAACTGTAAACTATTTTGGTTATGTCAGCATGTAATTAAACATGATAAACAGCTGCCTGCGATTGGAAGATGCGCATGAATTTTCATATGCAAAAACCATTCTTGTATGTCAAAGTAAATGACAGATAAAGTAAGTTTGAACATGACAGGTCAAATTTATCTAGCTTTTATTGCAAAGAGAAGCTATCTAAGGCTCAAACATCAACAACTACAAATGTACAAAGCATGCTACTAATGGTACTAATAATCTTTTTTGTGCTTTTTGAAATTAAACTATCACTAAATGGCGTTTTTAAACATATTTTTATGGTTATAAAAAAATCAATACGTTAAAACATCAGATAATAGTGTTTGTAGACTGACGTACTATTCTACTCACACCCTTGCTGTAAAAAGATAAAGGTGTAAAGAAACGTCAGTTCTCTTTCCATTGTCGTTAAACATGATATGATTATATATATTTAAATAGTTTTAGCTGAAGCTGCTGTCCACAATTGTAAGTGTAGTGTATTTAACAGTTTGTCCGATAACCAAAACTCATCTTTGTCTATTGACTCGGATGAAGCATATTTTCTTACTTAACAAAGCACTTTTATTGAGTCATGGAGTGAATGGAGGAGATAATTAAACTATGAGGGCAATCAGTGCGTGTCAGAGAAAGTCAGACATGGTCTTTGTGTTGGGTTATGAGAAGATTGCATGTGTTTTAGAGAACCAGGATGATAGTGAGTGTGGGTGTGCATGTGTGTTTTTCTGTGGGAGGTGCGCAGTTGTTAGGTTTTCTTGATTCCTGACGTCAAGTTTGCTGCTTTGAAGCAGAGAGCCACGACTGCAGAAGTTCCCAGCCTCAGGACATTCCAGATCTGAATGTCAACCCCGACATGTCACTCTCTCCACACACACATAACCCATCTTATTTTGTTTTTGTTATACTGTCTAATCCTCAGTGTGTACATGTACGTTCTGACTAAAAATGTATTATTGGGTTATATTTAATATTGCTTCATAAATATCAGATACAATTACAACACATTAACTAACACATATTACACTTAATCTTATTGCCACATCACAAATCTAGTGGGTGTGTTTCTGTGTGAGAGGGAGTGAGACAAGCTCCAAGGTCATTTCATACCTGCCACACACACACACACACACACACGTAAGTTGAGAAATAGAAGGCTTACTGTGCATAGCAGTAGTGGAATTTGGGTAGAGGACAGGGTGTTGAGACATCAGTGACTTTGGTAACAGAAAAGAAGCAACTTGATTTCCTTTGACCTGAATGAATGCTTACTGTGAGCGTGTAGTTGAATTCTATGGCCACCCTTACAAATGTATCCACTGAGTTCCCTCAGGAGGCTAGAAGTCTTAATTAATTGACTAACTTAAACTGACAATAACTGAAGTTATTGGCTTTAATGCCTCACCTCTTATTTGATATTTTATAAGAATCCTTATTGAGCAAGTAATATAAACACTACGTTAACACGGCGTCTTAAGAACTAGTTTGACCAAATAACAGTTGACAAGGGGTAATCAGTCATACTTTCCTATTTAAATTAGACCTTTCTGTAACTGAATTTAAAAAGTTACTACTGGTCTCGAAGAAAATATTAATAATAAATGTATAACTTTTTAAGACTAGTCTAAGCAGGTTATGCAACTGGCAACAGGTTATGCAACTGGCAACTGATAATATCTATTGTATTATTTAAAATCTAGAGCAAATCAGACGTGACATGTTGAAATTTTAGGTTGATTATCAATTATTTGTTGATTTATTCCTTGTTTTGTTGAATATTTCTTATCACTTGTTTGACAGTCCTGTTGATAATAAAAAAGTGATTCTTAAATCAAATTGTATGACTTTACTTTTCCATTGACGTCAGTTAGGACTTAGCTAACTAAATATTGAATTAAATATTTTTGTCATTGCAAAGCTTCAAATAATTTAATAATAAGAGATCATATGTTTGTAATAAATGCAATTACCATAGTACATTCCAGTGAGATCACATCTGACCTGACCTCTGCTCTGGTCATAAGAGAAGTCTTATGTGCTTTTTGACCCAGACAGCCTCATTTCTCATTCAGACTTAGTTTCCTGGCTAATCACCCTAAGTCACACACTGCCCTTGTGAAAACAGAAAAGATGTGCTATTAATGTCATTGTTTAATACAAAATGCAGGATTAGTCAGTATTTTTTTAGCTGTATATATCTGTAGTATTCTTTACATAAAATGTACACACACACACACACAATTTATGTCGATACCATATACTTTTTTGGTATTTGGTAATTGAAATAATGTAATTTTTGGGAATATCCATTATGCTTCCACTTTTTTTTGTCCTCAGAATCTGATCAACTATGAAGGGAAACAGATGTTTCTCATTTGAATGTAGTGCCTCTGAGTCTGGTGGATCTCAACTTTTAAGCAATGCTGCCTTAAATCCACAGGGAATGTGAACGTGTTATTATTTGCTGAAAACATTGAGACATGGCCCATTGTATTTTCCATCTAAAGGTATCCATTAAACTGGATTTTCCTTTACCAAGGTCTCCTAACATGGGAGACATTAAAAGCAAAATAAATATTTGTACGACTTTTTGTGTGGTTTTCAAGTAATAAGACAAGCAGAATATAACTGCAGGTGTCCTTCGCCCCATAATGACTGTTTGTTCTTGAAAGCTAATGGAATTACTAACAGGATGCCATGCATGTTTTGTGCAGTTTTTGTGTTTGACAGTAAATAGTACTTGATTGACTACTGAATTAGTAACTGGGTGTGCCTGATTGGATTACATGAGACAGACTTACAGGAACTGAATGAAGATTGAAACTTGTGTTCCAAGATTGTATATACAGATGAAGTTACCATATCAGACAATGTGCGATTGCTTATTTTATAACTGGATACTTTCTCTTGTTGTTCTACTGTCTTTTGTGTGTTTTATGAAGTACAGTTGGGCTTTGAGAATTTTAGAGGAGCAGCTATTATACATATTATATATAGATTATTTTTATCTTTCTGCGCCACCAGTACTGCTATTTGATGGGAGTCTATTGTAATGTTGTCTAGCTCATACACAGTGGTGGGCGGAGTTAGTATAAATAACCTCTGCCAACAAGGCAGAGAATAGACACTCCGATAAATATTAGCACACTTTAGTTGAAGAATAAAGTTTAAAGACCTTTTGTTTTGACACACTGGCCATTTTTATTTATCTTATTTAATTCAGATATTTGTTCTTTCTCACATGCTATTTGTTCACTCTCACATGCTCATTTCCATAGTAATACCAAATATGTTACAAATAGCATGCTATACACAAAAACAAAAAACAAAAAACAAAAAAAAACAAACAAACGAGAATATAGGATTAACAAACAAATAAACAAAACTATTTGGGTTGTTTTGCAACCATATTCCAGAACAAAAGTTGGACGCATACTTTGTTGGCAACACCAGTCTATTAAATACATTATATGCATAATACCAAAGTATCATGTCCACAGATGGAGGTTAGATTAGTACTGGGTGTATTGTTTGTGGGGCAGTTGTGGCTTAATGGAATTGTAACCCAAAGGTTGCGGATTCGAGACAGTACCGGAAGGGATTGTAGACGTCACTTTCACTTTGGTTTTAGCGGTCAGTGAAATTTACCCAGCCATCTAATCCAATGGCTGGGTAGCACAAAAACTGCTTCTTATATATAGATACATATACATATACATACATACCCATAGACTTAAGTATGTCTAGCATGAATGGTATATAATTGCAAACTTCTATGACTTGAGACTCTTCAGACCAAATAATCAGGCGGGCAGCGGCACGCCTGAGCAGAACAAAGGTATCTCTAGTCATGTTTTAAACAATTAAAACAAGGAAACTGCAAGAAGCAACTAAATAGACGAAGACATCCATCTAGCATACTTGCATAGACAAACAACTAAAAAACTTTGCAGGCTGACACAGAATAAACATCTTAATATATAATGACTATGTGAATATATATATATATATACGTATAATGACTGTGACACATGCTCAGATAAAAAATTTTCATTTTAAGTTGCTTCTCAAATCTTTATGCAATCATCTTTTTTTCTGTTTCTGATTATGCATCTGTGGTCGACGACAGCAGTAACAAGCATTCCATCTGAGAATACAACTACATCATTTGCAAACAATGCCACAACCCCACTGCTGTCAACGCATGATGCTAGTAATGTCCCATCTCCACCTTCATCTACTCAAGGCAACGTGACAAGCTTATCTACAGTTGTACCAGAAAATGCTACCAGTTCATCAGCGATTACACCAGGAAATGCCACAGCTTCACCTGCGCCTGTAACAACAGCAGCACCCAGCACGACAAGTCCACTTGTGCCTACACCAGAGAATGCTACGAACCATCCTGTAACTTCCACAGACAATGCCACAACTGGTTCTTTACCGGAGGCAGGCAACAGCACAACCCCACTCCAAACTACAATAAGCAATGACACTACTCCTCCCATTAGCACACCAGGCAACAGCACAACTTCACCAATTATAACACCAATCAATGTCACAAATACAACGCAGAATACACCAGGTAATGCTACAACAGCAAACCTTGCCACAGCTCCACCCTTAACCACATATATTTCAAATCAAAATACACCAGGAAATAATGCAACAGTGAATGCTACCATACCACCCCTGACTACACCAGTAAATGCAACTGCACCACCTCCAACTACAACAGGGAATAATGCAATAGTAAACACTACCACACCACCCACAACTACACAAGAAAATAATGCAACAGTAAACACTACTACACCACCCATGACTACAACAGGAAATAATGCAACAGTAGACAGTACAACACCACCCATAACTACACCAATGAATGCAACTAGACCACCTCTAACTACACCCAGGAACAATGCAACAGTAAACGCTACCACACCACCCATAACTACAGAAGAAAATAATGTAACAGTAAACACTACTACACCACCCATGACTACACCAGGAAATAATGCAACAGTAAACATTACCACACCATCCATAACTGCACCAGTAAATGCTACTACACCATCTATAACTACACCAGGGAACAATGCAACAGTAAGCATTACCATTGCACCAATAACTACACCTGGGAATAATGCAACAGTAAACGTTACCACACCACATATGACTACACCAGTAAATGCTACTATATCACCTTTAACTACACCATGGAATAATGCTACAGTAAATGGTACCACACCACCCATGACTACACCAATAAATGCTACTATACCACCTTTAACTACACCAGGTAATAATGCAACAGTAAATGATACCACACCACCCATAACTACACCTGAGAATAATGCAACAGTAAACGTTACCACAACA